>NC_057809.1:158545402-158666348 GCF_018294505.1 Triticum aestivum
CAGAATCTAGTGAGTGTTCCATTAAAAGGAAAGAGAGCTATTCATTGTAGGATTGATCCAGACAACCCAACCTAAGTCACCTATTGCGCCTAACCTAAGTATAGTGCCAGTGGTCGGCGAGGAGAAGTTCATTCCCGTAGAGAAGAGAGGGGATCCTATTTCCTTTCCCCCTTTCCCAGTATGGCAACCTTATCTTCCAGCATGAAAGTTGGTATCAGAATGAAACAATCCAATCCATACTTGTGGAGTGCTTAGTTCAGTTCCTGATCTCTCTCAAGCCTAAACCGGAAAGGAAACCTATTACCCGGGGTCCCCCCTTTCGGCTATCTCATCTGCTGTTCCTCGACTCTCAGGAAGGTAAGATCATCAATCAATAGTAGGCTGCTGCTCTGTGCAGTTAAAGATGGGATCCAACCTGTTCTGTTTGCTTGTTTCCTATAATCTGTGCTCGATTCCATATTTCTGTATCCTTCGATTCCCGGGACAGATCTGATCTCCTTTATACTTACCTCAAACAACGAGCGAAGTCGAGATGTTGATGAGAAAGGGGCTTTTCTCAAGGCCAAAGAGTGCTCTTTGAAGGCTACTATGCATCCTTACGAATACAAGAGTGGTTTTTTTGTTTTGGGTATAGCAGGACTTGAACCTGCGACCATTAGGTTAAAAGCCCAATGCTCTACCAACTGAGCTATACACCCGATTTTACAAGAAGGCTTGGTGCGGAAAAGAAAAGAGGGCGGCCTGGCCCCTTTTCTTCTTATCATATCACAAGGGCGCGGCTCTGTATGGTATAGTACCGTGGAGCAAGTTTGGGAGTCCTTTCCACTCATTGAGGATTCTATCTAAAAAAGAAGGTCAACGGGGGAGACTACTTTGAAGTCCGGGCTGAACAAACTACTTCTCCTGCTACCAAAATAGAGAAATAAGGAAATAAGATGGATTCGTCTAATAAAATACCCAATGCCTGTAGTTGAAGAATTGTTGGATGAGTTATCTTGTGCTGTTTGGTTTACTAAGCTAGATCTGAGAGTTGGTTACCATCAGATAAGATTACATGAAGCAGACGAATACAAAACGACATTCAAGACCCACGTCACTATGAATTTTAGGCTATTTGGGCTCACAAATGCACCACCCACCCTCCAGAGTGCTATGAACACAATTCTGGCTGAGCTGACTAGGGTTTGTGTACTTGTTTTTGTTGATGACATCTTAATCTACAGCAAATCCTTGCAAGATCATGTCACCCATTTGCAGCAAGTATTTGACCTTCTGGGCTGAACTCATTGAGACTTTCCCTTATGTTATTAAACACAAGAAGGGTAAAGAAAATGTTATTGCTGATGCATTCTATCGTCGCTATACTATGCTTTCATAGCTTGACTTCAAAATATTTGGTTTGGAGACCATCAAAGATCAATATGTGCATGATGCTGATTTTAAAGATGTAATGTAGAATTCTAAAGAAGGAAGAACTTGGAACAAGTTCGTCGTTAATGATGGATTTGTGTTCCGTGCTAACAAGCTATGCATTCCAGCTAGCTCCGTTCGTCTTTTGTTGTTGCAGGAGGCGCATGGAGGAGGATTAATGGGACACTTTGGCGTGAAGAAGACGGAGGACATACTTGCTATACATTTCTTTTGGCCAAAGATGAGACAGGATGTTGAGCGTTTTGTTGCTCGCTGCACTATATGTCAAAAAGCTAAGTCACAACTCAATCCTCATGGTTTATATATGCCTTTGCCTGTACCTAGTGTTCCTTGGAAGGATATATCTATGGACTTTTTTTAGGTTTACCTCGAACAAAGAAGGGGAGGGATAGCATATTTGTTGTCGTGGATAGGTTCTCGAAAATGGCACACTTTATACCATATCATAAAAGCGATGATGCTGTTAATTTTGCTGATTTGTTCTTTCGTGAAATTATTTGCTTGCATGCAGTGCCAAATAATATTGTTTCAGATCGTGATACTAAATTTCTTAGCCACTTTTGGAGATGTCTATGGGCTAAGTTGGGGACTAAACTGCTTTTTAGTACTACTTGTCACCCAAACTGATGGACAAACTGAAGCAGTCAATAGAACATTGTCTACTATGCTTAGGGCTATTTTGAAGAATAATAAGAAAATGTGGGAAGAATGCTTGCCTCATATTGAATTTGCTTATAATTGTTCATTGCATTCTACTACTAAGATGTGCCCTTTTGAAATTGTGTATGGTTTCCTACCTCATGCACCTATTGATTTGTTGCCTCTTCCATCTTAGGAGAAGGTTAATTTTGATGCTAAAGAACGTGCTGAATTGATTTTAAAAATTCATGAGTTAAATAAGGAAAATATTGAGTGTATGAATGCTAAATATAAACTTGCTGGAGATAAGGGTAGAAAACATGTTGTGTTTGCACATGGAAATCTTGTTTGGTTACATTTGCGTAAGGATAGATTTCCTAATTTGCGCAAATCAAAGCTAATGCCACATGTTGATGGTCCTTTTAAGGTGTTAGAGAAAATAAATGATAATGCATATAAACTTGAGCTGCCTGCAGATTTTTGGGTTAGTCCCACTTTTAACATTGCAGATTTGAAGCCTTATTTGGGTGAGGAAGATGAGCTTTCGTCGAGGACGACTTCATTTCAAGAAGGTGAGGATGATGAGGACATCAATACCATTGTTACACCCATAACCCCTGCTACTATACATAGTGGACCAATTACTAGAGTTCGCGCACGCCAATTGAATTATCAGGTACTTTCGTTTCTTGGTAACGATTCTAATGTTCATGAGAATATGAGGCTACCTAAATTGGATACATTTGTTTTGCTTACAAATGAAGGGCCTAGGTTGGACAATAAAGATGAACCTTGGAGCAAGTTCAAGCATGGAGATGATGGCGTGCACAAGGGGAACAAGAACGGAGTTACAAGTGATGATTCCAGGACTTTGAAGCCACCATAATGAGTGCATGAAGCCTGGGACGAAATATACAAGATGCCACTTCATAAATTTCATCCAGAGGCTATTCTAGGTGCTGCGTCACCTTATTTTTGGGCCAGGCCCATGTAATTTTGAAATACTTGATTATAGGCAGTTTTTAGAGTCCGTATGTGTGGGGAAACAAGAGTTAGGGTTGGTTTCGGACACCTCCTCTAAGGGCCACAAAATTCCCCCTCTCTCCTCCATATATACAGCCCTTAGGGCATCGCTTAGACTTTGGGTTTTGTTTAGATTAAAAGTTCGCCAGGGCTGCAACTTCGCGTACTTTGTTTGTGTTCAACGACTAGACCAAGACGTCACAAAACCCCACCTTGATCAATAAAGCTTTCATCTTATATTCGCAATATCCTGATTGCAATCTCAGTTCCTTGCTTGTTCTTTGTTTGCTCGCAGGAAACAGACCCTCGTGGTCAGGTTGATCGTGCTCCGGCGTGGTCAATAACCCCTCGGAAGTTGGTTGAGCAATTGCTAAGGCGCGGCGTCTCGCATGTTCATAGTCGGATTGTCAAGGTTGACTCCCATAGAAAACGATAGCCACCATCTCATTGAAACATCAGGACACCTTTGCCTCTATCACTCCCCCTTTTCCCCCTTTTGCATTATTCTCAGATGTCGCAACCAGATGGTGGAGCTCAGGATCCAGACGCCACCTTCGACGATGACTGCTACTACGCTGAGGGTGCCTACTACTACGTGGAGGCTGCCGACGACCAGGAGTAGGTAGGAGGCTCCCAGGCAGGAGGCCTTGCCTTTTCGATCGATGTTGCTTTTGTGCTAGCCTTTTTAAGGCAGACTTGCCTAACTTATGTCTATACTCAGATATTGTTGCTTCTGCTGACTCTTGTGAATTCGAGCTTATGTATTTGAGCCCTCGAGGCCCCTGCCTTGTATTATTTTAATTTGTGTCTAGAGTTGTGTTGTGATATCTTCCCGTGAGTCCCTGATCTTGATCGTACACATTTGCGTGTATGATTAGTGTATGATTGAATCGGGGGCGTCATAGGTTGGTATCGGAGCCGACTGCGTGTAGGTATCTCCCTTTCCAACTCCTTGGCTGAAGTTGAGTCTAGTAACCGAAAACTGTTTTACTAACTTGGCTGTGTGGCTTACGGGCCCACATCGCCAATTGGGTGGTATTAGGATCTTTTATTCCTCGTCTATACTCTGGGAATCTGATCTCTCTTCCATTCGGGTGAAACGATTTTGCTAACTCTAACATTAGGATCTCATAGCTACTTCCTCCCGGAGAGCCCATTATTACAAATGATCGCCTAGTGCACCAGAAGATTCCGAAGATACTCTATAATGTTCTCTTGAGAATTTGTGCCCATCACTTTTGCAATTCCTTGGCACCGATATATCCATATGGATAACTATGTACACTTGCCATTCATACAATCATTCCCTGTTGCTCTTGTTATTACAAGATGCCCTGAAATACTCTCCGTTGCCCCAAGAATCTCTTATGCTTACTGCCCTGCAGTTCCTTGCCGCATGAATACGCCTATGGATAATTCCTCGCACTTATTGAGTATTCGCTCATCCCTAGTTGTTCTTATGTTTCACAAAATTCTTCAAAATACTATTCGATCTTCTGAAAATCCTTAAGTACCCTATTGCTCTTGTTCTTCCTTACCTGCTTGCATTTTGGTTAATTCCATATGTCTAGCAATATTCATTTAAAATCCTTTGCGATTGTCATCCTTACCATGTCGATTCAACATGTGTGTGAATGCACGCAATCATCAGTTGTTCCCTGAAAATTGTTCTTCCAGCTCAGATGTCATTCCGGACATGAGCTGGTTCTCGGCAAATCAAACCTTGATGGATTGCCCATCTAATCCTATTCAACATACTCATACCTAATCTTAGCATCTGATTCAGATACGTCGATTTGGGTATCATAATCCCTTTGTATTGAAGCTTTGAAATTATCCTAAAATTTCTATAATTTGATGCCTTTGCATTCTTTCTTCTTCTCGTTGAGTATCGTTACTCACATCAGATCCTTGTGGACCGCCAGACCCTTTGGTAGATTATTATCCGAAAGTGTCCTTCATATCCAGTAACCTTGTGAGTTCTTACCCTGACACATCATGCCTTTGGTAAATTTGTATCCTCTGCTTTTGTCAGCCATACTCTACCTTCTAACTTGCATCAATTATTCTTGAAATTCACACTATATGTTCCTAAGATGCCCCTATGGGTTGAACCTATGCCTTCCCTAATCCGTGTGAACCCAAGAGTTTTCACGAGTCATACTCTTCTGACATTTTGCCAGATAAAATTTCAACACTACAACTTCATTGAACGCAATAAGTGAATGAAAGGTTATGCATTGGAGAAGTGGGAGTCGACCTTGTACTTTTTGTTCATGCGCATGGACACGATGTAGATCCTATCATGTAAGCTTCTTGTAATAATAACTTCCTTGATATAATATCATCCGGTATCTGTGAATCGATGCTTTGCAATCATGGTTCCGACCATATTTTCTCCTTGATTCCATTTCTCAAACAAGTTAATGCACTTGTCTTCTACAGATCAATACATCTTCGCACCCCCCTATTTTTGATCTTCCTTCGAGTATTACCCTCCGGTATCTCGAGAATATCAAAGAACCGTGTTGCTTCCTATGGGTCTTCATCTTGTATTACTTTTCACCGTTTTCATATTTCCCCCGGGTTTTGACTTATTAGTCACTCGAGAACACCAATAAGTGAATCGTTTCCGCGCTCTGATTCTATAACTCTAAGTAATCTTCGTTGCTTACGAGCTTAATAATCCTTCAAGTCATTCCTAGCCCGATCAGCTATATCATTATCGTGCTAAATTTTAACTGCGCTAACTGGTCCTTCTTTCTGGAGCAAAATCTTCGACGATGAGCTAAGCCTACGTCGATTTTCCTCATCATATCTTTTCGCCTTGAACAACAAGCTTGATTTCGAGTTTGTGTTGTACCCTTGGTTCCAACAACCTTTCGCTTCATCATTCCTTTGACTTGATGTCATCGTCGATCGATTACATCTTCATGAAATTTCTCGACAAATGTGTTGTGATCGTCATCAACATTCTGAGCTCTTCCAGGATATTAATTAAATTCATGATGAGAAATACCACCCTCGCCCCTCGATGATTTGTGTTATCATCGACAACATTTATGCCTTCGCCCCAACATAAACTTGTTCATATAATTTTGGAAATACATCCTTTGTGACATGTTGATGGATTGCTGCTGAACCCATCGGCTACCTCCTCGTCTTTCCCTGATAAAATTGCATGAGATGTTCTAGAAATTCCGGATGGATCCTTTGTGTTCCCAAGGTCTGACCTTTACCTGATGACCATGTCAATGCTATCCCCAAGTATGATTGTGTTACTCAGAACATCATTAAAAACATTGGAGGCGCAATGTTAAATGTTTCTTGATTAATTATCCAAACACCGTTGTACGGGTAAACATCATGATTCTCCTTGCCCCAATTATCTAAATGGATAAGTGCTTGATGTCCTGTCATGTATATCATGCTCTGTTTGTTCTTGGGAAGCATATACTCTAATACTTTTGTATAAGCACCTTTTCCTTTCCATTGGTCTGGTTAAACTAATAACCACATTTTCCTTTCCATTGTTTTGTTTAACCTTTCTTGTGATCTATATGATCTAGGCAGTAATAGTTCCCTGCTTATGTAAACACCTCGGTGTACAATTTGTCAGTAAGACCTTGTTATTATTGTTGTTGACATTCCGGTAACCACCGATTTACGCGAACTTTGCCTATTGGTCCGCCTAGCAGGAAAATAGTTCTCTTCATCCCTCGCCCTTGGTACCGTCGTTGTTGGCAACATAACTGACAGGCTATCCTCTGACATGCCTTGCTATCATGATCATGCAAGATGTCAACACCCTTCCTACATTTTAACCCACATGGTGGGCCCATAACCCATAGTTCCACAGGGTCGAAACTTGATTCTCATGTATTACCTTGATTCTGAAGTATACTTTACACATGGCTTCGTATGTATTTTACGAGCCACCTTCCGTCACTTATTCTATTTCGGTGTCTGACGCGATATTTATTTTGTTGCTCTGAACCCCTCTCACCCTCTGTTTCAGGCATCGAACATTTGCCTACCACTTGAAAATTCTCATGCGTACTTTAATTCTCTCGATGTATTTCCTGAGTTCCAACTTGAGAGATACTCATATGTTCATTCGTGGGATAACCCCAGATGATTACCCTTATAACATTCTATTGGTGTTGACCTCCCCCTTACCTATTCGTAAGTATGATGAAGACCCCAAAGTAAGGGTGATGACTTCATCATGATGACCTGGAGCACAGAAATAAAGACATCGATGAAGAGGATCAACTACTTCGGGAAGACCAACCAAGACCGAGAGATCCGTTAGATTTTCGTAACCAGAACCTCCCCCCTTACTCCACCTCTTAAATCTCGGGACAAGATTTCTTGTAGTGGAGGAGATTTGTAACACCCCCAGTGGCATGCTACAGTAATTCCCTGTTAATGGTGCCATGTCATCACATTTACTGTTGATAATCTTTCACTTGATCCAAATCACAATTCAAATTCAAATCCAATCTAAAGTCAAAAATTCATATTTGTCAGACATGAAAACTAAAATGTTCATCTTGTGGCAAATAATCATTTGTTAGTATTCGTGGTGAACCAGCATTTTTGCAAGGTGTTTAAATGGCATAAACCAATTAAAGCAGTGGCTAAAACAATAGATTAAATCCCTTTTTAATTTATAAAAATTGCAACCTTTTTCAAAAGCCTCACAATCTTTTTGTGGCAGTGCACAATAATTCTTTGTAATTGTTTTGGCCAGTGGCATATTTTTTTGCAAAGTCATTTGTGGCTAAAAGAAAAAAGCAAAAGCTGCTGGAAAAAGAAAAACAAAAAAAAGAGAAAAGGAAAACGAGAGGGGAGAGAAAGCCCCTGCCCCACTTGGGCTTCGGCCCACCCGAGCCAGCTGGCCCAGCAGGCCGGCCCATGCCCTCTCCCCAGTTGCTCTCCCTCCCTCCTGTTCCCTCGGTGCATGCCGCTACAGGGTCTCATCGCCGCCCAACCACCTCGCCGGCAACGCCGCGGGTAGATAAGAGTACCCCACCTCCGGCTCCTCGATTCCTCCCCCCACCTACCTTCACCCACTCCCTTGCTTGCCCTCCTCACACTTCCTCTCGCTCCCCACCTCAACCGAGTGCCGCCGTCGCCATGGCTGTGCCGTAGCCGTGGCCACCACCCACCCTGCACCTCACCCGAACGTCCACGAGACGCGCCGTTGACCTCTACCTTGACTACACCTCACCATCGAGCTTGGCTACGACCGCACGGTCGGGATCGAGCTCGTCCCCATCTTCTCTGTCGCTGGTGAGTCGGTGACCGCCCTCGTCTCCGGCCACCTCTGCACTCCTAAGCTGTCGCGGGCTTTTGAAAGCCGCTCGGTGAGCTCCTCCCTCCCTCCATTCTTCTCCTTGCACTGCGTGTTTCCCCCTAGCTAGCTCGTCGTCGTCGCCGTAGCTCGTCGCCGCCCCACTTCATAGTCGCCGTGGCCACACCCGCCAGCGAGCTTAGCCGAACACGACCTCGTGCTCAGCTCGCTACCCGTTACCCAGCGCCCTGGACCGCATCCCATGCTGTGCCCCGTAGCACCATCCTCATCATCGCCCGAGCGCGACCGCCGCCCTCGCCGCTCGTCAGCGCCGCTCCAGCCAACTCCGGCGACGCCACCGCCCCCAGTCGACCCGCCTTCGTGCGCTCGTTTGGACGCGCCAAGTCCCGTGCCAAAAGACCCCATGTGCGTGATTTGCAGCGAAGTCCAGCGAGCCCCGCCGCTGTTTTGGTCGCTGGCATCGCGTCTTTGGTCGTCGCCGATGTGGCCTCATAATTGGCCCCCTTGTGACACTGCCGCTGGGCCCCACGGGCCCCAGTTGACCCTATTGACTGGGTCAACTGCTGACTGGGCACTCTGACCCACTGACATGCGGGCCCCACTAGCTTAAACGTTTTGATAAATAAATAAAACTGCTAGTTAAAATCTGTTATTTAATTAGTAGTTAGTTAGTCATTGACACTTCGGGCCCACCCCTCTAATTAGTTTGTTAGATTAGTTTAACCCACTGTTTAATCCAGAGAGGCTGACAGGTGGGCCCCACCTGTCAGTTCGACCAGTCAGCAGGTCAGCCGAATGTTGACGCATTGCTGACGTCATACTGACACAGTAACTCTTTTTCTATTATTTTAATCATTTCAGAATATGTTTAAAACTTTGAAAAATCATAGAAATTAATCCGTAACTCGGATGAAAATGTTTTCTACATGAAAGTTGCTCAGAACAATGATACGAATCCGAATACGCGATCCGTTTACCTCTTAGATGCCGCTAACTATCTGAACATGGAACATTCCCCCTCCGGTCATTTGTCTGACTCAGGTTCAGAACCGGGAATACATTCCCGGTTGAGTCCCCCCTTCACCTATATCGTGTAGTACTACGTTAGGTCGACCCTAGTTCTGCTTTTCATCATGTGATGCTTAGTGGTACCTCTGTTTGCTTTGTATTTACTGTTTCTTCCCCCTCTTCTCTGCGGTAGACCCCGAGACCGATGATGCCCCTGTGATCGACTATGTCACCGACGACACTTCTCCCTTTTCAGCAGAGCTTCCAGGCAAGCCCCCCCTTTGATCATCCCGATATCGCCCATTCCATTCTCTCATGCTTGCATTAGATTTTTCTACTGTTATTGTTTGCTCCTATTCTGATGCATAGCCTGCTTTTGTAACCTGCTTATTGTTAACTTACCTGCTTATCCTAAACTGCTTAACGTAGGTTGCTTAGTGATCCATTAGTGACCCCCACTGACGGTGTCCTGGACTAGGGGGTACTCATCACGTCGTCTCCCGATCAGTTGGATTGGGCCGAGGACCCCCATGGTTGTATACTCATGGGCCAGTCCGGACAGCTGCCGCATACAAGGAAGATTCCACAAGACTTGGTGATCAAGACAAGGACTCCTCCCCCACTGGTGTATTCAGCTAGGACTCTTGTTATCCCAGACATCTGGTGCATTATATAAACCAGGGCCATGCTAGTCGATAGATAGATACAACAATCATACCATAGGCTAGCTTCTAGGGTTTAGCCTCTACGATCTCGTGGTAGATCAACTCTTGTAATATTCATATCATCAAGAACAATCAAGCAGGACGTAGGGTATTACCTCCATCGAGAGGGCCCGAACCTGGGTAAACATTGTGTCCCCCGTCTCCGGTTACCATCGATCCTAGACACACAGTTCGGGACCCCCTACCCGAGATCCGCCGGTTTTGACACCGACATTGGTGCTTTCATTGAGAGTTCCGCTATGTGATCGGCAAAAGGATCAATGGCTCGCCCGCAGGTCAACTGCGACGCCGACATCTTTGTCGCCGGCTCGACAGGTCACGTTGGCTCGACCGAGGACCGTGCTCCATCTTCAGTCGTCATGTTCGGACGGGTGCCTTCTTCAACATCAACTCGGATCTCTATCATGATCATACAGGAATCATCCATGGAGCTCGAGGGCTCAACGTCAACATTGCCCTCGGGCAGCTGTGCTATTTTTATGGACAGCGAACTCGTATCCACCATCACCACCTCCTCGAGCATTGGTTTGACGATTGCTTCGGTGTAATAGTGCGGAATTACGTCTAGAACAGCCATGCAAAATTTCGTCGAGTTCCGATGGAGGAATCTCCGACAATCTATGATATAACAGAGCCCTGTCAAACCTGGACGGGAATCTGGACGAGTTTAGGGCGTGGTCTCCAGAGCCCAGCTCGGAGGTCCTTTGGAAGATCGAACCATTCATCTACTACGGCATTCCCATATCTACCACCCCTCCAAATTTCAGCT
This sequence comes from Triticum aestivum, assembly GCF_018294505.1. Classification (NCBI taxonomy): domain Eukaryota; kingdom Viridiplantae; phylum Streptophyta; class Magnoliopsida; order Poales; family Poaceae; genus Triticum; species Triticum aestivum. Next base: position 158,556,318 of record NC_057809.1, read on the forward strand.
CGATCTGACGGTTCAAACTCCGGGAACCTTCCGATGAGTGGACCAATTTTCGGATCTGTTTTCTGCGCAAATACGGATGCGACCCGAATTCATGTTTCTTTATGAACGTGATATTGGACAACCTTTTTAGAGGAATTCTCTTCTAGGGTATTGCGCGTTGTTTTTAAACACGTGCCCGTAAATTGTTAAACCTCCTCTGAGGTCATCTTCATCATCATGCTGGTGTCAAACCAGTCCGGCAATATTGCTCCAAGGCTGCTGACCTGCGCTAGACACGTCGTCACTTTGTTGAGCCGAGCTCAACTTCTTTGGATCATCATCTCGGCAAGCCGAACAAGAGTCCAGCATCGCGAAGGATAAATCATCACCAACATCGCCGCCCCACAGATTACACGGAGCGGGTACACTGGCATCGCCGCACGGTCACTTCATCAAGCCGGCATCGACCACGTCACGACCGGCATCGGCAAGGCCGCACTATTGCTTCTTCAAGCCGATGTCCATCATGCCGACCTACTTCGACTCATCGTTTGACATTGAGGCTTCGACATCTCGGCTGGACTGGGGGCTTCACCATCTCTTCATCAACCTACTCCGAAGACTTCAGCGTCACTAGCCGACCAACTTCGTCACGTTAGCTGGACCGAGGGCTTTGCCTCCGCAAGCCAACCTTTGCCAGCATCACCATGCCGTCGCTTTATCGCCCATCGGGCAATGGGTGTGCGGATCGAGTCCCAATTTTGGGAGTCACCTTTCTTTGGATTGCTACAACAAATAAATCAGGTGCTATTAATCCTAGTAATTTTTGCTTGTTGGAGTTTATGTTTCCCAAGAAATTATTACTCTGGTTTGTTCCTGTACATAGGTCAATCGAATGATGTACGCACTAACGACGGTCACGTGGTCGTTCGGTCAGTTTCTGTACATAGTCCGGCGAACGCCGCATCTGGAACTCGGACCGACCTGTGAATTCAAGCTTTGCCACACCTTTACCGCATCACGCCGACGCCTTGCATCGACATTGACTTCGGCGCCAGGCCATATTTCTTTTATTACTCACTTTACTTAAATTATTTATTATGCAACATTTTTTTATCATTACTATTATCTCCGGTTTGCACTATTTCTTGTGCACAGGAAAATGATCTGGGTTGGGCAGTATCGTCAACTCGGCGTACTGACATACCACGTCACCTCGGCTGGACGGGGGGCTTCGACAACACTTCATTACCCCATGCCGGGGACTTCGGCATCACTCTGCCGGCCTGGATTGACTGTGCTATATCACCACTTCGGAGTGCCGAGCCCTTTGCTCCGCCACCTCGGGACCGGCTTGGGGGATGGAACCTTGTCCCGCATCAAGCTCAGACCGTGTCATCAATACGGAACACATTAACCAGCTAAGTTGCCTTCATGTTCAAAGTTTTAAATTTTTAACTTGTGTTCGGTTCGACCAAGCATTATACTTTTTTGGAAAAAAGTTGCTTGTAAAAAATTTCCTTGTCCAAACTTTGTTTGTGACGCACAAATTCAAATACCCCGTTTATTTGGGGGCTTCCTTTATGAAGCTTTTCCTCTTGCATATGATTATACTTGTACGTCTTCGTTCCTTGTTCGTGTATTATGCCACAATATGCACCATATTGACTTAAGCGATTTGCAAGCTGGGTTGCCTGGCTCCTGTGCTTACCCCTACGTTCCCGATTGTTCGGCTAGGGAGTAAAGGGAGCACCTCTGCGATTGTCACGACCGGGTCCTCCGAGCTCTGACCTCAGACTGGGTGAAGCCGAAAGCTAGCTCTCTTATTGTTTTCAATCATGGTCGGCACACAACGGAACTCATGAGTACAAAAAATCTATTGCACAAGTCTCATAGTAATAATGAGCACCGAAGAAAGGTATCGGTGGGGGGTACTATTTTCTTCGAAGATGCTTCTTACACTTCGTCTGTAATATAACATAAGTTCCCTGAGCGCGCTTTGTCTGTTACAGCCTTATGGACCGGTTGCTTGGTTATCATAAAACACTGTCGATATTCTCGATAGGTGGAGTACATAACACTTTTCGGTCCTTGACCGAAGAGGGAGAAGCCGACGGTCGGTTAAGACGCGTTTAAACTTCGGGTGAACAAAGATATGATATTAGTACTTCAGTACATAAAATAATTATACATAAAATTCTTTTACCCAAATCACTTGGGGGCTCTTAAATTTATTTGAGCTGTTTTATAATAAGTGTTCTTCTTCTTAGTTGTTGCAAAAATTTTATTACTATTATTATTCATCACTCCTTTTTTCGACACGAGTGTGTGGTCACTAGCCGGGGAGCCTAATTTCTCTCTCAAAGCCACTAGAGTTTAGTTTGCTAAACTGGCCTAATGAGAAGTACTCCGCCTTCGGGGTAGGAGGTTGAAGCCGCAGGCTGGCCCGCTTGAAGTCTTGAGATAGGATGTGACATGTTAAGGCACGACAGAAGAACTCTTTTTTTTCTAAGACCAATTTTCGGATTGGCACCGAACACTTGATCTTGTTCGGACGTCAAGTTTTTACTGACGTTTTTTGGTTTTCCAAGATTATGACACTTTTAAACTATTTGTGTGTTTTCAGCACAAGTCTCGCAGTGCAATGCCGGACACCTTTAGATATTCGGCAAAAACATTCTCGGATATTGCTATGTATGCATCGGTTTCAAATTGTGTCTTCGGTCAATAGTCGGGTTGCCCGGCTCCTGCACTTGCTTCATACGTTCCGCTTTGTTTGGCTAGGCGTGCAAAGGGAGAACCACTGCGACTGTGCTTCCAGCTCACATGGTTAAGCACCTCAGTGGAGAAAGCCGAAAACTGACTGTCACAATAAGCGTAAACTGGTCGGTGATCCAATGACTGTTTAAATGACGGGCCATTCATAACAATGGCCGAAGTGTTTATGGCTTGACCTCGACTGTCGCCGAACACTACCGGGGGCTATTAACTGGCGTCCCAAACTAAATCCTCGAATGTAGTCCGTCGTTGGAGCTCGGACACAAGAGGACACTGCCTCCCGAGAACAACTTCAAACCCGAGGTGTGGCCTAAAAATAACAAGGCATTGATAAAGGCCGGAAACTTAAAGGGGCTCTTCGGATACCTGACGTATAAACTCGTCGAATGCATTTCGGCAATCCTCAAGATTGAAGATGAGAAGATTTATTGAACCAGTTTTCAAGACCGACGACCGAATATGAAGAGCAGTTCGGAAGAATCAAGGAGCGTCCCTAACTTGAAGACCAGTTCAGGGGGCTACTGACGGTGTCCTGGACTAGGGGGTACTCATCACGTCGTCTCCCGATTAGTTGGATTGGGCCGAGGATCCCCATGGCCGTATACTCATGGGCCAGTCCGGACAGCTGCCGCATACAAGGAAGATTCCACAAGACTTGGTGATCAAGACAAGGACTCCTCCCCCACCGGCGTATTCGGCTAGGACTCTTGTTATCCTAGGCCTCTGGTGCATTATATAAACCAGGGCCATGCTAGTCGATAGATAGATACAACAATCATACCATAGTCTGCTTCGAGGGTTTAGCCTCTACGATCTCGTGGTAGATCAACTATTGTAATACTCATATCATCAAGAACAATCAAGCAGGATGTAGGGTATTACCTCCATTGAGAGGGCCCGAACCTGGGTAAACATTGTGTCCCCCGTCTCCTGTTACCATCGATCCTAGACGCACAGTTCGGGACCCCCTACCCGAGATCCGCCGGTTTTGACACCCACACCCACCTTGTCCTTGTTGCCCCTGCTTCATCATCGATGACTCGATCAACGTGATCGACGACCAAAGCCCTACACCTCACATCACATCACCCCCTAGTTGTACGACTCTGCAGAGTTACTATCGAGTGCTGAGGGTGACACCTCATACATCACTCCTAATGAATCTCTGTAGTGTAGCTATTCAGTCGTGGTCATCCAGGGTGATTTCCCCCTTAACCACTTCCGATACGACTTTGTCATGCAACCCCTCAAGTGTGAACCTCGAGGGTTGTTCCTCTTACGTTCACCTTGATGATTACATCAAGTGGAATCCACCGAGGGTGGTTCCTCAGGGTTCCCCTTGGTGTTAGACCCACAGTTACTATGGTTACTATGACTTTACACTGAACCATGTTACTAAAGACGGGTCGGCCCTGAGGGGTACCCGCGCGAGCTTATTTGCGAGTGATGTGGAGTCAGGTTGACCTAGAAGGTGCCCGCGAAATACTTACGAGGCATGGCCGGGCATTCTTAGCCCTTGCCGCAAGTCCTCGAGACGGGGCGATGGGGTCACATATTTCGTGAGTCTCTGCTTGTTACCCCGCGTTCCTAATCCGCTACGATTTGGATGTTTGATCCGAGGGGCCTCTGGCCTGATAGCACTAACCATCATGTGGGCATAGTATGGGCGTTCTGTGTCGTATGCATCAGCCAAAGCTAAATAGACGTCAGCGACTGAGCGACGCGCGCCGGGTTGGACTGGTAAGCACCTGCCTTTTTGAAGGAGGTAGCTAGGTCTGCTCACCAGCCGCATACGCAACGTGCAGGAGTTCCCGGGGCGATGGCCCATGACCCCTGGGAGCATAAGTTTAGTCCGTCGTGCTGACCTCTCTATTAAGGCTAGGTCAGTTGCGGCGTATTGTTTAGCCGAGGCCGGGCATGACCCAGGAAAGTGTGTCCGGCCGGACTAATCGAGCGTGGTGCGTAAGTTGGTGCACCCCTGCAGGGAAGAAAACATCTATCGATAGCCTGTCCTAAGGTAACGGATACTTGGAGTTGTATCTCGATCGATATAACTAGAACTGGATACTTGAGGTGATAAATGGATAGTTTGGCTCTGGGATTGCTTTCTCGCAGGGAGTTGAGAAAGGATCTTTGGCCGAGATTGATAACACTGCTACTACTTTACTTTATGCTACTCTTATATCTTCGGATGCTGCAAGATGCTTGAAGCTACTTGAAGATGCTAGTATTCGAGAGGCCAGGCTTTCACCCTTATCTTCTGGCATTCTGCAGTTCAGTCCACAGATACTACCCATTTCATTGACACCGATGCATATGTAGTGTAGATCCTTGCTTGCGAGTACTTTGGATGAATACTCACGGTTGCTTTGCTCCCCCTTTTCCATTCTTCTCAGATGTCGCAACCAGATGGTGGAGCCCAGGATCCAGACGCCACCTTCGACGATGACTGCTACTACGCTGAGGGTGCCTACTACTACATGGAGGCCGCCGATGACCAGGAGTAGTTACGAGGCTCCTAGGCAGGAGGCCTTGCCTTTTCGATTGATGTTGCTTTTGTGCTAGCCTTTTAAGGCAGATTTGTCTAACTTATGTATGTACTCATATATTGTTGCTTCCGCTGACTCTTGTGAATTCGAGCTTATGTATTCGAGCCCTCGAGGCCCCCTGGCTTGTAATATAAAGCTTGTATTATTTTAATTTGTGTCTAGAGTTGTGTTGTGATATCTTCCCGTGAGTTGCTGATCTTGATCGTACACATTTGCGTGTATGGTTAGTGTACGATTGAATCGGGGGCGTCACACAGGATCACATCATTAGAGAATGGTGTGATGGACAAGACCCATTCCTTAGCTTAGCATAATGACCGTTAAGTTTTATTGATATTGCTTTCTTCGTGACTTATACATATTCCTCTGACTATGAGATTATGCAACTCCCGAATACCGGAGGACCACTTTATGTGCTATCAAACGTCACAACATAACTGGGTGATTATAAAGATGCTCTATAGGTGTCTCTGATGGTGTTTGTTGAGTTGGGATAGATCAAGATTAGGATTTGTCACTCCATGTATCGGATAGGTATCTCTGGGCCCTCTCGGTAATGCACATCACTATAAGCCTTGCAAGCAATGTGATTAATGAGTTAGTTGCATGATGATGCATTACGAAACGAGTAAAGAGACTTGCCGGTAACGAGATTGAACTAGGTATGAGGATACCAATGATCGAATCTCGGGCAAGTAACATACCGATGACAAAGGGAATGACGTATGTTGTTATGCGGTTTGACCGATAAAGATCTTCATAGAATATGTAGGAGACAATATGAGCATCTAGGTTCCACTATTGGTTATTGACCGAAGATGTGTCTCGGTTATGTCTACATAGTTCTCGAACCCGTAGGGTCCGCACACTTAACGTTCGATGATGATTTATATTATGACTTATGTGATTTGATGACCGAAGTTTGTTCGGAGTCCCAGATGAGATCACGGACATTACGAGGAGTCTCGAAATGGTTGAGAGGTAAAGATCGATATATTGGAAGGCTATATTCGGACATCGGAATGGTTCCGAGTGATTCGGGTATTTTTCAGAGTATCGGAGAGTTTTAGGAATTCGCTGGGGGAAGTTAATGGGCCTTATTGGGCTTTAGTGGAGAGAGGGAAGAAGGGCCACGAGGTGGCGCGCGCCTCCCCCTGCCCAAACCGAATTGGACAAGGGGTGGGGGCGCGACCCCTACTTTCCTTCTCCCTCTCCCTCCTTTCCTTCTTTCCTACTCCGAAAAGGAAAGGGAATCCTAATAGGACTTGGGAATCCTAGTAGGACTTCATACACTTGGCGCGCCCCTAGGAGGGCCGGCCTCTCTCCCTCCCTCCTTTATATACGTGGGCAGGGGCACCCCAAAGGCACTCCAAGATTTATCTTAGCCGTGTGCGGTGCCCCCTCCATAGTTACACACCTCGGTCATATCTTCGTAGTGCTTAGGCAAAGCCTTGCGCCGGTAACTTCATCATCACCATCGCCACGCCGTCGTGCTGATGGAACTCTTCCTCGTCCTCAACTGGATCAAGAGCTCGAGGGACGTCATCGAGCTGAGCGTGTGCTGAACATGGAGGTGTCGTACGTTCGGTACTTGGATCGGTTGGATCATGAAGATGTTCGACTACATCAATTGCGTTACTAAACGCTTCCGCTTTCGGTCTACGAGGGTATGTGGACACACTCTTGATGTCTACTACGCAACTTTATTCTTGTAGACACGTGTTGGGCCTCCAAGCGTAGAGTTTTGTAGGACAGTAGCAATTTTCCCTCAAGTGGATGACCTAAGGTTTATCAATCCATGAGAGGTGTAGGATGAAGATGGTCTCTCCCAAACGACCCTGCAACCAAATACAAGAAATCTCTTGTGTCCCCAACACACCCAATACAATGGCAAATTGTATAGGTGCACTAGTTTGGCAAATAGATGGTGATAAAATGTAATACGGATGATAGAAATATATTTTTGTAATCTGAATAAATAAAAACAGCAAGGTAGCCAATAGTAAACGGGCACAAAAACGGTATTTCAATGCTTAAAAACAAGGCCTAGGGTTAGTACTTTCGCTAGTGAAATCTCTCAACAATTCTAACATAGTTGGATCATATGATTATCCCTCAAAGTACAACAAAGAATCACTCCCGAGTTCCTATTAGCGCAGAACAAAATATAGGAATTGTTTGTAGGGTGCGAAGCCACCTCAAAGCTATTCTTTCCAATCGATCTATTCAAGAATTCATACTAAAATAACACAAAGCTATTGTTTCCATTTGATCTATTCTAGAGTTCGTACTAGAATAACACCAAAGCATATTCATATTCATAATATTCAATCCACACAAAGAACTATAATGAGACCCCGAAGTTTCCGTCGGAGAAAAACGTGCATCAACCCCTATGCATAGATTACCCCAATATCACCGCGGGAATCCGCGAGTTGAATGCCATAACATATATCAAGTGAATCAATAAGATACCCCAATTGTCACCTCAAGTATTCATACTGCAAGACATATATCATGTGTTCTCATCTCTGAATATTCGATATGACGTGACAAAACTTCAAAGGGTAAAGATTCAATTCATCACAACGAGAGTATAGAGGGGAGAAACATCATATGATCCAACTATATTAACAAAGCCCATGACAAAGATCACAAGAGAGAGAGAGATTAAACACATAGCTACTGGTACAAACCCTCAGCCACGAGGGTGGACTACTCCCTCCTCATCGTGGTGGCCGCCAGGATGATGAATATGGCCACCGAAGATGATTCCCCCCTCCGGCAGGGTGCTAGAACGGGTCTAGATTGGTTTTCGGTGGCTACCGAGCCCTGCGGCGGCGGAACTTCTGATCTAGGTTAACCCCGAAGGGTTTCGGAATATTTGGGAATTTATAGTGCAAGGAAGGGGTACGGGAGGCCACCGAGGTGGGCACAACCCACCTGGGCGCGCCAGGGGGTTGTGCCCCCCTCGGGGCACCCCCTAGGTGCAGCTCTGGCCCATTGGGTTCCTTCTGGTCCAAAAAAATCTCTGTAAAGTTTCGCGGTGTTTGGACTTTGTTTGATATTGATTTCTTGCGATGTAAAAAACAAGCCATCAACTGGCACTGGGCACTGGGTCAATAGGTTAGTCCCAAAAAATGATATAAATTTTCTATAAAATGATTGTAAAACATCCAAGAATGATAATATATTGGCATGAATACTTCATAAATTATAGATACGTCGGAGACGTATCAGCATCCCCAAGATTAATTCCTACTCGTCCTCGAGTAGGTAAATGATAAAAGAAATAATTTATGAAGTGTGAATGCTAGCAAAGTGCACAAGTTTGATCAATGATAATTTCAATCACTTTTCCTAGCATCATAACAACAAGGGCCAATTCCAGTTGTGCCCCTAACTCGAACCCACTACTCAGTTTTGCCCTTAATTTTTTGGTATGCTCGATTTTGCCCCTCCGCCGTTAGTGTCACTTATAGAAATGCTCTTTTGCGCCGTTACCGCCCGGTCAAAGGACTTTGACCATCCAGGAAAAAAATAGCAAAAAAAATCAAAAAATTCTGAAATTTTGTGGGATTGAAGATAGTCATGTCTGCAAGGCACGTGCAAATTTTTGTGTTGATTGGACACTCCGGGAGCTCGTGGCAAAGGAAAACAAAAATAATTTATGCCTATGAACAGTAAATTCGGAAAATAAGAAAACAAAATTAAGAAAAGTTGATTTTTTTTGGCTTCAAAGAGGCTTGAGTGCACAAGATGCTTGCAAGTTTTGGTGATCAAATGGCATATGAGGCGCTCTAGAGAAAAAAAACCAAAATAGTGCATTTTTCAAAGTTTTTTTGAGCTAAATTTTGTTTTTTTCTCCACCAGCTCCTACAATGTCCAAACACAACAAAAATGTGCACACATCTTGCGCACCTGAGTATCTTCAGTCCCACAAAATTTCATATTTTTCTGTTTTTTTCTCTATTTTCTTGAATTTACTGTTCACATACGTACAAAAAATTTGTTTTCCTTTGCCATGAGCTCCCAGGTGTCCGAACGGCATGAAAATTTGTACATACCTTGTAGACATGAGTATCTTCGATCCCACAAAGTTTCATTTTTTTGATTTTTTTGCTATTTTTTTAAGACGGTCAAAGCCCTTTGACCGGTCGGTAACGGTACAGAAGGTCATTTCTATAAGTGAAAGTAAAGGCGGAGGGGCAAAATTGAGCATACCTAAAAATTAGGGGCAAAACTGAGTAGTGGGTTCGAGTTAAGGGCATAGATGTAAATGTCCCTAACAACAATTCTTTCTTATGAAACTTCTCATGTTATAGTGGCAACCAATTAACATGTTAAGGTTCAAACAATGAATTCTCTTGAAGCCCAACAACCTATGTTCTTAGTAACCAAGCAATTGCAATTCAACTTATCCAACGGAGTTTAAGTAAGAGCTCCACATACTCAAACATCATATAGTCTTTTATGATTGCTAACACTCACCTTGTACACATGAGCAAAACATTTCAACCAGACACATAGAAAGATAGGGGCTTATAATTTCGCCTCCCAACATATTCACCTCAAGGGTGATGTCAACAATAATGACTCATGCTACCCATATTCAACTGGACATATGTGCCTAGATCTTTCCTCACCACATGATGCTTACCAAAAGAGAAAATAAAAAAGAATAGAGAGGAATATTTTGACTCTTTGCATAAAAGTAAATACTGAAAAGTAAAAGATAGGCCCTTCGTAGAGGGAAGCAGAGGTTGCTATGCGCTTATTTGTTTGTATGTTCAATCCCTTAGTGCAAGAGAACGTCACGTTGTATTGCCCCTTAAGATGACAACCTTTATTATGCAGTCTGTCGCTTTTATTCTTTGTCATTTAAGTTCGTACAACGCTCAATTTTCTCTTACACTAAATGATCTTACACTTTTAGAAGCAATTTTTATTGCCTTATTGCACCGATGACAACTTACTTGAAGGATATTGCTCAATCCTTAGGTAGGTATGGTGGACTCTTGAAAATAAGATTTGGGTTTAAGGGTTTTTGGATGCACAATTAGTATCTCTACTTGATGTGGAATTTTTGGCTAGCAAAGATGGGGGGCAAGCACCATATGTTGAAGGATCTATGACAATATAACTTCTATGTGAATATGAACAAACATAAACCATTGCGTTGTCTTCCTTGTCCAACGTCAACAATTTTGGCATATAATATTTTGATGGGGGCTCACAATCACAAAAGATTTCCATGATAGTGTATTTGCATGTGAAAGTTCTCTTCCTTATACTAATTATTCGTGAATTGCTTGTATGACCAATATTCTGATTGTCAAGCCTCAAAAGATTTCACTTTATAAACCCAATGTGAAGCTACCACTAGGCATGATATGATTTCAACTTCATGACATTCAATTTATTCAACAATTTACTCATAGGATATAAGTGAAGCACAAGAGTAAATGACATAGAAAAGAGCTTCGTTGACGGGATGTGAATGCCGCTTACTTAGCCTCTCTGGCAACTATTTGAGGACTCTATTTTATTTAAAAACTTTCAGATCTAAGTAATTTATTGAAAAAAGCAAGCAAAACAAAATAAAATGACATTCCAGGAATAGCACACATCATGTGAAGAAGCAAAAACTTAGGCTCAACCGATACTAACCGATAATTGTTGAAGAAGAAAGGTGGGATGCCTACCGGGGCATCCCCAAGCTTAGATGCTTGATACCTCTTGAAATATTATCTTGGGATGCCTTGGGCATCCCCAAGCTTGAGCCTTTGTGTCTCCTTAATTCCTCTCATATCACGGTTTTCCTAAATCTCAAAATCTTCATCCACACAAAACTCAACAAGAACTCGTGAGATAAGTTAGTGTAAACCAATGCAAAAACCTTATCATTATCTACTGTAGAAAATAACTAAAATTATTATTCAACATTGCATACTAAATGCCTCTGCATATTTACTACTCCTATCTGCAAATAGAATCATTAAACAAGCAAACATATGCAAACAATGCAAACATAACAACAATCTGCCAAAACAGTACATTCTGTAAAGAACGCAAGAGTATCAATACTTCTTTAACTCCAAAAATTATGAAACTTTACCACACTGTAGAAAATTTATCAGAGCTCATTATGGAAAGAGTTTCAACATTTTATCACATTCTGACTTCTATAGGGAATTTTTGCAACAACGGTAAACTTTCTGTTTTCAAACAGCAACATGTATACTTGCAAAATAAGCATGGCAAAGGCTATCATTGCCACTTTTATTGAAATAAAAGATGCAAAAAATTATTATAAATAACAGCAGGCAAATCCTAACAAAATAAATTGACGCTCCAATCAAAACACATATCATGTGAGAAATGAAAACATAGATTCAGGTGAGGTTACCGATAATGTTGGAGACGAAAGAAGGAATCCTTAGCTACTTGCATCTTCCTTGAATATTTCCTTGGAGGTGCCTTGGGAATACCCAAGCTTAGGTTCTTGTCACTCCTTATTCTCCTCATATCGATATCTCACCCAAAACTTGAAAACTTCAATCACACAAAACTTAACGGAACTTTGTGAGATAGGTTAGTATGATAAAGAGCAAACCATTGCACTTTTGGTACTGCCAAAGACAAGATTCATGATTGTTATCACACAATTCCTACTGTATCATATCATTTCTACAATTTATATTGAGCAATATAAGCCATAGAAACTAGGAAGCAAGCAAACTAAGCATTGAAAACAGAATCTGTCAAAAACAGAACAGTCTGTAGTAATCTGTACTCAAACCATACTTCTACTACTCCAAAAATTCTGAAAAATTAGGACAACTTGAGAATTTTTTTTATTGATCTTATGAAAAAAGAAACAGCATTTTATCATGCTTGTGTTAAAAATGAGAATTGTTTTTCTTAGCGCAAAAGTTTCTGTTTTTCAGCAAGATCAAATCAACTATCACCGTAAGCCATCCCAAAGGTCTTACTTGGCACTTTATTGAAACAAAAGCAATAAAACATGATCAATACAGTAGCATAATCATGTGAACACACAAAAACAGTTGGTAAAAGTGTTGGGTTGTCTCCCAACAAGCGCTTTTCTTTAATGCCTTTTTAGCTAGGCATGATGATTTCAATGATGCTCGCATAAAAGATAAGAATTGAAACACAAAGAGAGCATCATGAAGCATATGACTAGCACATTTAAGTCTAACCCACTTCCTATGTATAGGTATTTTGTGAGCAAACAACTTATGAGAACAAGAATCAACTAGCATAGGAAGGCAAAACAATCATAACTTCAAAAATTTCAACACATAGAGAGGAAACTTGATATTATTGCAATTCCTACAAGCATAAGTTCCTCCCTCATAATAATTTTCAGTAGCATCATGAATGAATCCAACAATATAACTATCATATAGAGCATTCTTTTCATGATACACAAGCATAGAAATTTTATTAGTCTCCACATAAGCAAATTTATTCTCATGAATAGTAGTGGGAGAAAACTCAACAAAATAACTATCATGAGAGTGAAAATTAAAATCATGATGACAAGTTTCATGGTTATCATTATTCTTTATAGCATACATGTCATCATCATAATCATCATAGATAGCAACTTCGTTATCATAGTCAATTGAAGCCTCATCCAAAATGGTGGATTCATCCCTAAATAAAGTCATGACCTCTCCAAATCCACTTTCATCATTATAATCATCATAAATAGGAGGCATGCAATCATTATAACAACTTTGCACATCAAATCTTGGGGGACTAAAAATATCATCTTCAAACATAACATCCCCAAGCTTATGGCTTTGCATATCATTAGCATCATGGATATTCAAAGAATTCAAACTAACAACATTGCAATCATGCTCATCATTTATACCAAACATTCTATTGAATTCTTCTTCTATCAATTGAGCACAATTTTCCGAACCGTCATTTTCAAGAAATATATTATAAATATGATCAATAATATGATGCAACCTCAATTCCATTTTTTTGTAGTTTTCTATTATAAACCAAACTAGTGATAAACAAGAAACTAAAAGATTCGATTGCAAGATCTAAATATATATACCTTCAAGCACTCACCTCCCCGACAACGGCGCCAGAAAAGAGCTTGATGTCTACTACGCAACTTTATTCTTGTAGACACGTGTTGGGCCTCCAAGCGCAGAGTTTTGTAGGACAGTAGCAACTTTCCCTCAAGTGGATGACCTAAGGTTTATCAATCCGTGAGAGGTGTAGTATGAAGATGGTCTCTCTCAAATGACCCTGCAACCAAATACAAGAGATCTCTTGTGTCCCCAACACACCCAATACAATGGCAAATTGTATAGGTGCACTAGTTCGGCGAAGAGATGGTGATAAAAGTGTAATACAGATGGTAGAAATATATTTTTGTAATCTGAATAAATAAAAACAGCAAGGTAGCCAATAGTAAACGGGCACAAAAATGGTATTTCAATGCTTAAAAACAATGCTAACATAGTTGGATCATATGATTATCCCTCAAAGTACAACAAAGAATCACTCCTGAGTTCCTATTAGCGGAGAACAAAAGATAGGAATTGCTTGTAGGGTGCGAAGCCACCTCAAAGCTATTCTTTCCGATCGATCTATTCAGGAGTTCGTACTAAAATAACACAAAGCTATTGTTTCCGTTCGATCTATCCTAGAGTTCGTACTAGAATAACACCAAAGCATATTCATATTCATAATACGCAATCCACACAAAGAACTATAAAGAGACCCCAAAGTTTCCGTTGGAGAAAAACGTGCATCAACCCCTATGCATAGATTACCCCAATATCACCGTGGGAATCCGCGAGTTGAATGCCATAACATATATCAAGTGAATAAATAAGATACCCCAATTGTCACCTCAAGTATTCATACCGCAAGATATATATCATGTGTTCTCATATCTGAATATTCAATCCGACATGACAAAACTTCAAAGGGTAAAGATTCAATTCATCACAACAAGAGTATAGAGGGGAGAAACATCATATGATCCGACTATATTAACAAAGCCCATGATAAAGATCACGAGAGAGAGAGATTAAACATGTAGCTACTCGTACAAACCCTCACCCCCGAGGGTGGACTACTCCCTCCTCATCGTGGTGGCCGCCGGGATGATGAAGATGGTCACCAGAGATGATTCCCCGCTCCGGCAGGGTGTCAGAATGGGTCTAGATTGGTTTTCGGTGGCTACGGAGCCCTGCGGCGGTGGAACTTCTGATTTAGGTTAACCCTGAAGGGTTTTAGAATATTTGAGAATTTATAGTGCAAAGAAGGGGTATGGGAGGCCACCAAGGTGGGCACAACCTACCTGGGCGCACCAGGGGGCCCTGGCGCGTTGTGCCCCCCTCGGGGCACCCCCTAGGTGCAGCTCTGGCCCATTGGATTCTTTCTGGTCCAAAAAATCTCTTTAAAGTTTCGCGGTGTATGGACTCCATTTGATATTGGTTTCCTGCGATGTAAAAAACAAGCAAAAAATAACAACTGGCATTGGGCACTGGTGTAACACCCTCGATGCGACTATAGCTCCCATGTGTCGAGGCACGACTTAGAGACATAATCGCATTGAAGGCATATGTCGCAAATTAGGCAATCTTCACAACATCCCATGTAATATAAATCATAAAGGGGAGATAACATAGTTGGCTTACACTTGCCACGTCAATCAAGAACATAAATAACATTACATCAACCAAACACTCATGGCCCGACTACGGTGCCAAAATAAAAGAGAACCCAACATGCGACACGGTCCCAATCACCCCCAACTGGGCACCACTACTGATAATCGGGAAAGGAAACATAGTAACGTTGAGAGTCTTCGTCAAACTCCCACTTGAGCTCATACGCGTCTGCTGGAGCGGAATCATCAGGCCCTGCATCTGGGGTAATAGTAATCTGTGAGCCACAGGGACTCAACAATCTCCCACCCTCGCGATCAAGACTATTTAAGCTTATAGGTATGGCAAGGTAAAATATGAGTGGAGCTGCAGCAAGCGACTAGCGAGTATGGTGGCTAACTTATTCGCAAAAGAGAGCGAGAAGAGGAGGCAAAGCACGAGCGAGAAACTAGAGAACAACCTGCGCAAACATTACTCCAACACCGTGTCCACTTCCCGGACTCCGCCGAGAAGAGGCCATCACGGTAACACACTCAGTTGATTCATTTTAATTAATTAAGGTTCAAATTATCTACAACCGGACATTAACAAATTCCCATCTGCCCATAACCGCGGGCAAGGCTTTCGAAAGTTCAAATCCCTGCAGGGGAGTCCCAACTTAGCCCATGACAAGCTCTCACGGTCAACGAAGGAATAGACCTCCTCCCAAGACATTCCGATCAGACTCGGTATCTTGGTTCTTCAAGACACTTCGACAGGTTAAAACAAAACCAGCAACACCGCCCGAGTGTGCCGACAAATCCCGATAGGAGCTGCACATATCTCTTTCTCAGGGCACACACAGATTGTCCAAACTTCCGGTAGGCCAGCCCAGAGTTTCCCCTGGTAGCCACCGACGGCTGACAGTTTGGACCAACACTCAGAGGAGCACTGGCCCGGGGGGGTTAAAATAATGATGACCCTTGAGTCTGCAGAACCCAAGGGAAAGAAAAGGCTAGGTGGCAAATGGTAAAACCAAGGTTGGGCATTGCTGGAAAAGCTTTAATCAAGGCGAAATATCAAGGGGTTCCCATTATAACCCAAGCGCGTAAGGAACGCAAAATCCAGGAACATAACACCGATATGACGGAAACTAGGGCGGCAAGAGTGGAACAAAACACTAGGCGAGAGGCCGAGCCTTCCACCCTTTACCAAGTATATAGATGCATTAAGATAACATAGCAATATAATGATATCCCGACAAGTAAATAAATGTTCCAACAAGGAACGACCTTCAATCTTCACCTGCAACTAGCAACGCTATAAGAGGGGCTGAGCAAAGCGGTAAAAAAGCCAATCAACGGTTTGCTAGGACATGGTGGGTTAGAGGTTTGACATGGCAATTTGGGAGGCTGGCAAGCAAGTGGTAGGCATCGTAGCATCGTCATAGCAAAAGAGCGAGCAAACTAGCATAGCAAAGATAGTAGTGATTTTGAGGGTATGATCATCTTGCCTGCACAGTTGTCAGAGTTAACTGGATCCTCGAAAGCAAACTCAACGGGCTCCTCGTTAGCGAACTCGTCTCCCGGCTCTACCCAAACAAGACAAACAAGCAACAAGGATACAATCAACCACGTGCAAGGATCAAGCGATATGATGCAATGATGATATGCTATGCGGGATGCGATGCAGGATGCAAAATGCAAGATATGACAGGAAATGCATGAACCTGGCCTCAACTTGGAAATCCAAGTGTGCCACTGGAAAGATGAGATGAAATCGCTTGAAAACGATATAAAGAACACCGGAATCGGAGTTACGGTTTGGAAATGGCAAGCGAAACAAAAATGACACCGGTCTGCAATTTACAGCAAGTAGCCAACTAAATGCAATGAGATGAACATGCTACAACAACCAAACATGACAACAAAATACATGGCAGGGATGCACACAAGATGCTTAACAAAAGTCTAGCACTGAGCTACAGCCAAATCATCCATTAACAGGTTCAAACAAGCATGGCAAAAATGCATATGACAAACAGATCTCAGACACTGAAATCAACACTTGTCTGGAATTTCAGATCAGGTAGCCCTCTTCGGAGCAGCAAAACTACATGCTATAGGATCTGAACATGGCAAAGTAAAGCATGGCATGGAGCTACTCAAAGAGCTTAACAAAAGTTCCTTAGTGACCTTGAGCCAAAAGGGATCAGAAAATACAATTGCAAGCATGTGAACATAGCAAAAACATAATCAATTTTCAGACTTAGTGAAAACTGACACATGCTGAAATATAACTCAAGTAGGCATGTCTACGAGCTCGATGCACTCACTACGGTGCAAGTCATGACAATACAAGCATACATCCATCAATAAGGCACAAAATGCAAGCTAGACATGGCAAGAACAATAGCATAGCATGCACGGATCAACTACAACATCATCGGCAAAATTGCAAACAAGTTGACAATCTGCCCAGATTCACAAAGTAGCAAAAGTACAGCTCGATTGACTCAAGCTAGGGTGCTCCATAATTGCAACCAAAGGCATGTATGGATAGAGCACTACAAGATTAACAAAACATCCTTACTGATCATCCTCAAAAGAGGCATAGATCACTAGGAAACAACAAGAACATATGGCATCATGAGATAAACAGCTCCAAGACTTGGTGAAATTACTAAGTCCCTGAAAACAGAATTAGCAAGTGCACCACTTTGCAAGCTTGCACAAGGCACCACACACATCCTAAAAATACATGGGTTGCACCTCTGGAGAGATGACAAAACCCTTAACAAAACACATGTAGAACTCATGGGCATAGCATGCACACATTAATCATGGAAAAAATGACAAAAACCTAAACGGAGTAGCAGATCTGACAATTAACTCAAGTAGCCCTCTTCTAACAGCATTTCAGGCATCAAGATGAACTCAAATGAAAATGATGCACTGGAATGAAATGATGTACTCTTTGAGATGAACATTTTGATATGCTATATGCATGAATCGGAGCTACGGATGCAAAGTTACGGGGCTACGAACATGTGCATATGGACTGAGAATTTCGGGACTTAGTAGAAAAAATCACCCCGAGACCTAGGGTTTCCAGATCTGCACGCTTCCCGAGGCGGCGACGCGTGCACTGTAGACGGCTGGTGGATCCGAGGTCGCCAGCGTCCGGCGAGGGCGAGGCGAGGCCGGAGAGGTCGCCGGGGCGGCGCGGTGGTGGCGGCGGCGCGCAGAGGCGTGGCGGCGGCTCGCGCCGGCGGCTGCGGCTCGGAGGAGAGGGAGGTGGCGGCGCAGCGTGGGAGGAGGCGGCTCGGGCCGCGGGGGCCGTCCCTGGACCTGGCGGGCCGCGACGGTGGAGGCGGTGGCTGCGCCACGTGGCAGCGCGTGGGTGGCTGGCGGCGGCGTGTCCGGCACCGGCGGACAATGTCCGGCGCGCGCGAGGGGTGGATCTAGGATTTGACGAGGGGGATCCGGATTTCGGGGAAGGGGTCTATATATAGGCATTGGAGGAGCTAGGAGAGTCCAAATGAGGTGCCGTTTTCGGCCACGCGATCGTGATCGAACGCTCTAGATGATGGAGCAGAGTTAGGTGGGTTTTGGGCCAAATTGGAGGGGTGTTGGGCTGCAACACACACGAGGCCTTTTCGGTCCCTCGGTTAACCGTTGGAGTATCAAACACAGTCCAAATGATACGAAACTTGACAGGTGGTCTACCGGTAGTAAACCAAGGCTGCTTGGCAAGTCTCGGTCCAATCCGGAAATGTTTAATCCCTGCACACGAAAGAAAGGTAGAATTGACCACCGGAGGAGAACGAAGCGCCGGAATGCAAAACGGACAACGGGGAAAATGCTCGAATGCAAGAGACGAACACGTATGCAAATGCAATGCACATGATGACATGATATGAGATGCATGACAATGATAACAACACACGGAGACAAAGACCCGAACCCGAGGAAAATAAATATAACTTAACGCCGGAAACAGCAAGAGTTGGAGTACAAATTGGGAAAGTTACATCCGGGGTGTTACAACGCTCCACCACTATGAAAGGATCTCGTCCAGAGATCTAGGACGGAAAGAACGCCGGGTACTCAGAACGGAGGTGATCCTCGCGTTCCCAGGTAGCTTCACGGTCGGAATGATGTGACCACTTGACTTTGAGAAATTTGATTGACTTGTTGCGAGTCTTGCGTTCAGTGTCTTCAAGAATATCAACTGGGTGCTCATGATGAGAGAGATCTTATTGGAGCTCAATGTCCTCGAAGTTGATGGTGCGGTCAGGAGTCTTGAAGAACTTTCGAAGCTGAGAGACATGGAACACGTCATGAACATTTGCAAAGTTTGAAGGAAGCTCGAGTTGATAGGCGAGGTTGCCTCTCTTGCTGACAATCTTGAAAGGTCCCACGTATCTAGGGGCAAGCTTCCCTTTGATACCGAAGCGACGAGTACCTTTCATAGGAGAGACACGGAGGTAAACATCATCTTCGATCTTGAAAGCCAAATCACGGTGCTTACTATCATAGTAGCTCTTCTGACGGGATTGGGCTGCTTTGAGGTTATCACGAATGACTTTGCACATTTCTTCTGCCTCTGTGATTAAGTCATTACCCAAAAGCTGACGTTCACCGGTTTCGGACCAGTTGAGAGGGGTACAACACTTCCTGCCATACATAATTTCAAATGGGGCCTTGCCCGAACTTGCTTTAAAACTGTTGTTGTAGGAGAATTCAGCATAAGGAGGACAATCCTCCCACTTCATGCCGAAAGAGATCACACAAGCCCTGAGCATATCTTCAAGAATCTGGTTGACACGCTCGACTTGACCACTAGTTTGAGGATGGAAAGTTGTGCTGAAGCGGATGTTGGTGCCCATGGCCTTCTGAAAAGAATCCCAGAACTTCGAGGTAAAGATGCTGCCACGGTCTGAAGAGATCACTTGAGGAATACCGTGCAGAGAGATAATATGAGAGGTATAGAGTTCCGCCAATTGAGCTGCAGTGATCGACTCTTTGATAGGCAAAAAATGAGCCACTTTGGTGAGTTTGTCGATGACAACGAATATAGCATCATTGCCACGCTTGGACTTTGGAAACCCAGTCACGAAGTCCATTACAATGTGGTCAAACTTCCATTCTGGAATGGCAAGAGGTTGGAGGAGACCAGCTGGCCTTTGGTGTTCTGCCTTCACTCTTCTGCAGACATCCCATTCATTCACGAATTGAGCGGTCTCGCGCTTCATTCGAGTCCACCAATAAGCTTGCTTGAGGTCCTGATACATCTTCGTGCTCCCAGGGTGGATGGAGAGGAGACAATTGTGAGCCTCGTTCATGATCACTTTACGGAGGTCACCTTTGGGTACAACAATACGATCCTCAAAGAAGAGAGTGTCCTTGTCATCAAGGCGGTAGCACTTGTACTTGGACTGACTCTTGGCAATCCCAATCTTCACCTTTTTCACCATAGCATCAAGAAGCTGGGCTTGGCGAATCTGGTCTTCCAAGGTAGGAGAGACTAGAAGGTTGGCAAGGAAACCTTGAGGAACAACTTGCAGATTAAGTTTGCGGAAAGCTTCACAAAGCTCGGGTTGATAAGGCTTGAGAATCAGACTGTGGCAGTAAGCTTTCCTGCTCAATGCGTCAGCAATCACATTGGCCTTGCCTGGAGTATACTCGATACTCGGATTATACTCTTGAATCATTTCGACCCATCGAGTTTGCCTGAGGTTGAGATTAGGCTGAGTGAAGATGTACTTGAGACTCTTGTGATTAGTGAAAATGTCCACTTTTCTTCCCAATAGAAGATGTCTCCAAGTCAAAAGAGCATGCACAACTGCCGCCAACTTGAGATCATGAGTGGGGTAGTTTTTCTCATTAGGCTTCAACTGGCGAGATGTATAAGCAACAACTTTCTTCTCTTGCATCAATACTGCACCAAGACCTTGGAGAGAGGCATCACAAAAGACCTCGTACGGCTTGGATTCATCAGGCGGAGTCAGAACTGGAGCAATGATCAATTTCTCTTTCAAAGTGTTGAAAGCAATGTCACACTCCGGAGACCAAACATACTTGACGTGCTTCTGAAGAAGATTTGAGAGAGGCTTCGCGATCTTAGAAAAGTTTTCAACGAACCTTCGGCAATAGCTTGCGAGACCGAGGAAGCTACGGAGTTGCTTCATGTTCTGAGGAGGTTCCCAATTCACAATTGCAGACACCTTCTCAGGATTCACGGCAATGCCCTTGGCGGAGATGATATGACCAAGATAAAGAACCTCATCGAGCCAAAATTCACACTTGGAGAACTTGGCGTAGAACTGATGTTCTCTGAGCTTATCAAGAACCAAACGCAAGTGCTTGGCATGATCTTGCTTGTTCTTGGAGAAAACCAGAATGTCGTCGAGATAGACCAAAATGAAGTCATTGGTGTAGGCATTGAAGATGAAGTTCATCATGCGAGAGAACGTCGGAGGAGCGTTGACGAGGCCAAAAGACATGACTGTGTATTCATATGAACCAAAGCTTGTCCTGAAAGCCGTCTTGGGAATATCTTGCTCACGGATACGAATCTGATGATAGCCCATACGGACATCAAGCTTGGAGAATACTTGGGCACCTTTGAGTTGTTTGAATAGCTCATTGATGTTGGGAAGTGGGTATTTGTTCTTGATGGTCTTCTTGTTCACTGGACGGTAATCAACACAAAGTCGGTCCGTTCCATCCTTCTTCTTCACAAAAAGAACACCACAACCCCATGAAGAAGAACTAGGCCGGATGAGACCCATTTTCTCTTGAATATCGAGTTGCTTCTTCAGCTCCTTCAACTCTTCAGGTCCGAGCTTGTAAGGACGTTTGCACACAGGTTCCGTGCCAGGCTCAAGATCAATAACGAATTCAACTGGCCGGTGCGGAGGCATTCCTGGGAGCTCTTCTGGAAAGACGTCTTGATATTCGCAAATGACTGGAATTTGAGAGATGGCATCGAGTTCACCCTTCTCATTAAGAGAAAACAGACGGATAGTATTATCCCGAGCGACAAAGACAATTACATCCTCAGACGAATGAGTCAATTGAATCTGCCTAGCAGCACAATCAAGCTGAGCCTTGTGCTTAGAAAGCCAATCCATCCCGAGAATAAGATCAATATCCGAGTTACCAAGAACCATCGTAGAAGCCAGAAACTTGAAATCACCCATCATGATAGAAATATCCAGAATCTCGTGATTAGCAAGCAAACATTTACCTGGAGAGACAACTGCTAACGGTTTATGCATAACTTGGGAAGTCAACTCATGCTTAGATGCAAAAGGTTTCGAGATGAAGCAATGCGATGCACCAGTGTCAAAAAGAACTTTTGCAGGAACATCATTAACAGGAAGGTTACCCATGATCACATCTGACGAGTCCTCTGCTTGAGCTGCATTCATCAAATTGACCTTGGCGTGCTTGGGGTTATGCTTGACCACAGCTGTACTTGCCGATATGATAGGAGGAGGAGGAGGAAGATGCCTCTGGTTGAAACACTTGTTGGCATAGTGACCCTTCTGTTGGCACTTGTTGCACGTGACCTCTGAAAGCGGACGGTGATACGGAGCACTCGATCTTGGAGCTTGAGACGAAGTCTTGTTCTGAAAGCCAGGGTTGGGTGGGTGGGAAGAACCACTGCCACCTTTGCTCTTCTGCTGATACGGCTGACGGAACGGAGGAGGAGGAAGCCAATACTTCTGCTTCTTGGCCACTTGAGTAGAGGAAGAAGGAGTAACATCTATGACTCGCTTCTTGGAAGCATCACACCTCAACTGAGCAGCCTCTTGCTTCAGTGCCATGTTGTAGAACTCATCGTATCTCAAGGGCTCGAAGAGAACAAGAGCTAGCTGAATTTCTTCTCTGAGACCACCCCTGAACTGGTATATCATGCTCTTCTCATCAGGGA
Source organism: Triticum aestivum (assembly GCF_018294505.1). Taxonomy (NCBI): domain Eukaryota; kingdom Viridiplantae; phylum Streptophyta; class Magnoliopsida; order Poales; family Poaceae; genus Triticum; species Triticum aestivum. The sequence continues at coordinate 158,579,218 of NC_057809.1, forward strand.
CGTCCTGCTTGGCAAAGCGGGCGAGCTTCTAGAACAACTTGTTGTAGTCATAGACAGACAAGGAGCCTTGCTTCAGATTGCGGAATTCCTCACGCTTGCTTTCAACCACACTCTGGGGAATATGATGAGCTCGAAAATCTCGGCGGAAATCATCCCAAGTGATAACACGTCCACCTCTGGAATCCTTGTACTGCTGGAACCATTTTGCAGCTTGATCTTTGAGTTGGAAGGAAGCGAACTTGACGAAGTCCTCAGGCCTGACGTTACTGCACTCGAAATGCTTACACAGATCCACAAGCCAATCGTCAGCATCGGTTGCCTCAACACAATTGCTGAAAGTCTTTGGCCCGTTAGCAAGGAACTGGTTGAGTGTAGCAAAGTGACTCTGATTGCTGCCTTGATTCCCTTGGTTGCCTTGATTGCGCTCTTGAAGAATTTGCATGATCAACTGTGTGTTTGCATTGGTTGCGGCCATCACAGCTTGCCATGCCTCCGGAGGAGGTGGAGGTGGTGGCGGATCAAGATTCGGAGTCGTGCGCGTTGGAGGAGCCATCCTGAAGAGGTTGACCACCATTAGCACATTGATGGACAAATATTGAAGCTAAATCCAATGGAATGAAAATTGCAACATATAGTCTTCACATCCGAACAAAATGAACGAATGCATTCCTCTTGAAATGGTCACATATCCATAAATTGAGAAGCCACGTAGAATTAAGGTAGAGAAATAATTCAACAAGGTACGGATCAAGAACGAATAATCGGTAAGAAATCCCAATCTCAAACAAATATCCGTGGAAGAAGAACTAGAGCTACAAGAATTCCCACCTATGAAACTCCCGAACCTTTTCGGTTATGCAATCAGGTGTTGGGGATACAGGGGAAGCATAATATCTCACCCAAACTAGCAATTCCTACATCCAGCTGTATCCATCCTTCAACACATAACCAAGAAACCTTCGGAAACCATCTACCTCAACCTTCAAAAAGCATCCGTTATACAAGTTATGGCGATACTCCCGAACTCCCGCCCCAGTACTGGGTGGCGTCGAGGTTATCTCACAAACGAACTGCATAAAAGAGATTTTCGATGTCGGCGTACTAAACTCAGGTATTCCAGAACTGCAACGATAAAATTATGATGACAACACCTCAGAGCTCAACTCCCCGGGACACTTCCACTAAACCCCTGACAGGAGGCACCAAGACAATGTTCTCATCATAAAACCATTGGAACGATTCCAAGATACCGGCGTGATCCTAAATTTTCTTTGGTGAAATTTGAGAAGAGAAGAGTCAAAACTCTATGTCAGGATGCCTTACCAGAGCGATGAGGAGACTGGGAAGTAAAAAGAATTCCTAAACTCTCTGATATATAATTCCTAATTGACTCAAAACATTTTTCTAGACACAGCTCGGCCACTAGAAACGATCAAGCAATGGGGCTCCTAAGGTCGGGGAAGGCTCTGATTACCAACTTGTAACACCCTCGATGCGACTATAGCTCCCACGTGTCGAGGCACGACTTAGAGACATAATCGCATTGAAGGCATATGTCGCAAGTTAGGCAATCTTCACAACATCCCATGTAATATAAATCATAAAGGGGAGATAACATAGTTGGCTTACACTCGCCACGTCAATCAAGAACATAAATAACATTACATCAACCAAACACTCATGGCCCGACTACGGTGCCAAAATAAAAGAGAACCCAACATGCGACACGGTCCCAATCACCCCCAACTAGGCACCACTACTGATCATCGGGAAAGGAAACATAGTAACATTGAGAGTCTTCGTCAAACTCCCACTTGAGCTCATACGCGTCTGCTGGAGCGGAATCATCAGGCCCTGCATCTGGGGTAATAGTAATCTGTGAGCCACAGGGACTCAGCAATCTCGCACCCTCGCGATCAAGACTATTTAAGCTTATAGGTATGGCAAGGTAAAATATGAGTGGAGCTACAGCAAGCGACTAGCGAGTATGGTGGCTAACTTATTCGCAAAAGAGAGCGAGAAGAGGAGGCAAAGCGCGAGCGAGAAACTAGAGAACAACCTGCACAAACATTACTCCAACACCGTGTCCACTTCCCGGACTCCGCCGAGAAGAGGCCATCACGGTAACACACTCAGTTGATTCATTTTAATTAATTAAGGTTCAAATTATCTACAACCGGACATTAACAAATTCCCATCTGCCCATAACCGCGGGCACGGCTTTCGAAAGTTCAAATCCCTGCAGGGGAGTCCCAACTTAGCCCATGACAAGCTCTCACGGTCAACGAAGGAATAGACCTCCTCCCAAGACGTTCCGATCAGACTCGGTATCTTGGTTCTTCAAGACACTTCGACAGGTTAAAACAAAACCAGCAACACCGCCCGAGTGTGCCGACAAATCCCGATAGGAGCTGCACATATCTCTTTCTCAGGGCACACTCAGATTGTCCAAACTTCCGGTAGGCCAGCCCAGAGTTTCCCCTGGTAGCCACCGACGGCTGACAGTTTGGACCAACACTCAGAGGAGCACTGGCCCGGGGGGGGGGTTAAAATAATGATGACCCTTGAGTCTGCAGAACCCAAGGGAAAGAAAAGGCTAGGTGGCAAATGGTAAAACCAAGGTTGGGCATTGCTGGAAAATCTTTAATCAAGGCGAAATATCAAGGGGTTCCCATTATAACCCAACCGCGTAAGGAACGCAAAATCCGGGAACATAACACCGATATGACAGAAACTAGGGCGGCAAGAGTGGAACAAAACACTAGGAGAGAGGTCGACCCTTCCACCCTTTACCAAGTGTATAGATGCATTAAGATAACAAGATAATATAATGATATCCCAACAAGTAAATAAATGTTCCAACAAGGAACGGTCTCCAATCTTCACCTGCAACTAACAGAGCTATAAGAGGGGCTGAGCAAAGCGGTAACATAGCCAATCAACGGTTTGCTAGGACATGGTGGGTTAGAAGTTTGACATGGAAATTTGGGAGGCTTGAAAGCAAGTGGTAGGCATCATAGCATTAGCATAGCAAAAGAGCGAGCAAACTAGCATAGCAATGATAGTAGTGATTTCGAGGGTATGATCATCTTGCCTGCACAGTTGTCAGAGTTGACTGGATCCTCGAAAGCAAACTCAACGGGCTCCTCGTTAGCGAACTCATCTCCCGGCTCTATCCAAACAAGACAAACAAGCAACAAGGATACAATCAACCACGTGCAAGGATCAAGCGATATGATGCAATGATGATATGCTATGCGGGATGCGATGCAGGATGCAAAATGCAAGATATGACAGGAAATGCATGAACCTGGCCTCAACTTGGAAATCCAAGTGTGCCACTGGAAAGATGAGATGAAATCGCTTGAAAACGATATAAAGAACACCGGAATCGGAGTTACAGTTTGGAAATGGCAAGCGAAACAAAAATGACACCGGTCTGCGATTTACAGCAAGTAGCCAACTAAATGCAATGAGATGAACATGCTACAGCAACCAAACATGACAACAAAATACATGGCAGGGATGCACACAAGATGCTTAACAAAAGTCTAGCACTGAGCTACGGCTAAATCATCCATTAACAGGTTCAAACAAGCATGGCAAAAATGCATATGACAAACAGATCTGACACACTGAAATCAACACTTGTCTGGAATTTCAGATCAGGTAGCCCTCTTCGGAGCAGCAAAACTACATGCTATAGGATCTGAACATGGCAAAGTAAAGCATGGCATGGAGCTACTCAAAGAGCTTAACAAAAGTCCCTTAGTGACCTTGAGCCAAAAGGGACCAGAAAATACAATTGCAAGCATGTGAACATAGCAAAAACATAATCAGTTTTTAGACTTAGTGAAAACTGACACATGCTGAAATATAACTCAAGTAGGCATGTTTACGAGCTCGGTGCACTCACTACGGTGCAAGTCATGACAAGACAAGCATACATCCATCAATAAGGCACAAAATGCAAGCTAGACATGGCAAGAACAATAGCATAGCATGCACGGATCAACTACAACATCATCGGCAAAATTGCAAACAAGTTGACAATCTGCCCAGATTCACAAAGTAGCAAAAGTAGAGCTTGATTGACTCAAGCTAGGGTGCTCCATAATTGCAAACATAGGCATGTATGGATAGAGCACTACAAGATTAACAAAACATCCTTACTGATTATCCTCAAAAGAGGCACGGATCACTAGGAAACAACAAGAACATATGGCATCATGAGATAAACAGCTCCAGGACTTGGTGAAATTACTAAGTCCCTGAAAACAGAATTGGCAAGTGCACCACTTTGCAAGCTTGCACAAGGCACCACACACATCCTAAAAATACATGGGTTGCACCTATGGAGAGATGACAAAACCCTTAACAAAACACATGTAGAACTCATGGGCATAGCATGCACACATTAATCATGGAAAAAATGACAAAAACCTAAACGGAGTAGCAGATCTGACAATTAACTCAAGTAGCCCTCTTCTAACAGCATTTCGGGCATCAAGATGAACTCAAATGAAAATGATGCACTGGAATGAAATGATGTACTCTCTGAGATGAACATTTTGATATGCTATATGCATGAGTCGGAGCTACGGATGCAAAGTTACGGTGCTACGAACATGTGCATATGGACTGAGAATTTCGGGACTTAGTAGAAAAAATCACCCCGAGATCTAGGGTTTCCAGATCTGCACGCTTCCCGAGGCGGCGACGCGCGCACTGTAGACGGCCGGCGGATCGAGGTCGCCGGCGGCCGGCGAGGGCGAGGCGAGGCCGGAGAGGTCGCCGGGGCGGCGCGGCGTGGTGGCGGCGGTGGCGCACGGAGGCAGCGGCGGCGACGCACGGAGGCGGCGGCGGCAGCTCGCGCCGGCGGCTGCGGCTCGGATGAGAGGGAGGTGGCGGCGCAGCGTGGGAGGAGGCGGCTCGGGCCGCGGGGGCCGTCCCTGGGCCTGGCGGGCCGCGGCAGTGGAGGCGGTGGTTACGCCACGTGGCAGCGCGTGGGTGGCTGGCGGCGGCGTGTCCGGCGTAGGCGGACAATGTCCGGCGCGCGCGAGGGGTGGATCTAGGGTTTGACGAGGGGGATCCGGATTTCGGGGAAGGGGTCTATATATAGGCATTGGAGGAGCTAGGAGAGTCCAAATGAGGTGCGGTTTTCGGCCACGCGATCATGATCGAACGCTCTAGATGATGGAGCAGAGTTAGGTGGGTTTTGGGCCAAATTGGAGGGGTGTTGGGCTGCAACACACAGGAGGCCTTTTCGGTCCCTCGGTTAACCGTTGGAGTATCAAACGAAGTCCAAATGATACGAAACTTGACAGGCGGTCTACCAGTAGTAAACCAAGGCCGCTTGGCAAGTCTCAGTCCAATCCAGAAATGTTTAATCCCCGCACATGAAAGAAAGGTAGAATTGACCACCGGAGGAGAACGAAGCGCCGGAATGCAAAACAGACAACGGGGAAAATGCTCGAATGCATGAGACGAACACGTATGCAAATGCAATGCACATGATGACATGGTATGAGATGCATGACAACGATAACAACACACGGAGACAAAGACCCAAACCCAAGGAAAATAAATATAACTTAACGCCGGAAACGGCAAGAGTTGGAGTACAAATTGGGAAAGTTACATCCGGGGTGTTACAACTGGGTCAATAGGTTAGTCCCAAAAATGATATAAAGTTGCTATAAAATGATTGTAAAACATCCAAGAGTGATAATATATTGGCATGAATACTTCATAAATTATAGATACGTTGGAGACATATCAACTCTCCCCTCTCGTTGCTATGCATCTCCTAGATAGATCTTGCATGATCGTAGGAATTTTTTTGAAATACTGTGTTCCCCAACACATTTAAGGTTGAGGTAGGGGGTATATGTAGACAGGGTCGCAACCCAAGGGGCTGATATGACTGATGGACGAGAAGTGCCCACGAAAGTGTTGTTGCAAGTTGTCGTAACGGTTGGAATTTTGAAGTCTGAAATTCCTCGACATATATAGGGTAACCTTATAACATGTTTGCTAACAATGTGGTTTTCCCTATTGAATTAAAGAAGAATAAATGTATTCACAACATTTTTAGGGGCCATGACCAATAGTTAAATCAAATCCTCAGGGACTTTCACCTTTGTATACTCACAAACACCTTTGTGTCTTAACCACTTTTGTCATAAATCATCCAAAAACTACAAAGAGGGCACTAGATGCACTTACAATCTTCCAATTTATGGTGATTGATAACAAAACCGTATACATTTTTAACAGAGATGAATAATTCGAAAGAAAAAATTCCATGATATATACCCCCCCCCAAGATGTGCATATTGAACAATTTGCTTTTGTATGCAAATCTACATGGTAGGCTGGAATTGTGGAGAACTCTCCCTATAGTTTTTTTGGGAGTACGCCAATGGCGTACCTTATATTTATATAAGAGAGAAAGGACAATGTACAAGAAGCTGACAAGTAGATGCGAACATCCACTATCGGCAACACTATTTAGAACCAACAGAAAGAACTAAAGCCTACTCTCTCACAAATCGCGATAAATCTCCGGCCCCTACTCCGACCGTCCTTCACTCCTGAACTTCACGCAAAATAGTGTCGACCAATTATGAGGGTGTCTTCTGTTGAAGACATGTGCGTTCCTTTGCTTCCATAACGCCCATGCGACTGCGATGCTCGAGGGTATCGAACCCACGTTTGTTGGCCCTTTGGAAATCTCTCCTAATCTCCAACCACCACTCCAAGTGGTCAAGCGCAGCACATCGAAACACTCATGCCACACCTCTTGTGCATACAAACATTGAACTAAGATATGCTTGGGCTTGTCCATGTCATGGATGCATGTGTAGCAAGCCGACGGTTGGTCTTGCATGCCGTGTTTAACTCTCCAGTCGGAGGTCCATATACGATGTTGCACGGCTAGCCAAACAAATATCTTACACTTAGTGTCCAGCTTCTCTAGATGCAAGAGGCGTAGGGTACCCTATGGGCACCTTGACATAGTTAGAGGTAAGTAGATTTTGCCGTATAGACTCCAGACGGATCAGCCGGAAGAGTATGCCAATTCATAGCAAAGTGTCATCATGCATATATAATTAACAACTCCAAAATGTCATCACCAATGATGATGGTGGTCTTTGGCTTGCCATCATTAGGAACAAATACCTTCGGGGCCAGCCGCTGGCCTTTTGCCAGTGCTCCGGAGGGTCCCAGTTCTGGCAGTCTATCATTCAGCTGCTACCGGTCCTCCATATTGGCTCGTCCATCTCGATCGGTTCCGGCTCCGTTACGTTGTTCTAGTTCGATAGGTGGGTGGGTGACGTCCCCTTTGCCGCCCGATTCCCGGACTTATTCTCCATAGCGGTGGAGCCTACGACCTCTGTCAAGGTCGCCCTTTCGGATCTAGGGCACCTCGCGTTCCACCGACCCTTCGCCCAGATGTTGCTGCCTGGGATGAGATGCTTGAGTGCATCGCCCTCCACCCCCCCGACGTTGACAGTGTCTCGGATTGCATATCTTGGCGCCTATAGCCCTCGGGCCGCTTCTCCACTAGGTCCCTGTACCAGGCCATCACCCCGTTGACAGCCCCAGAGGCTATCACAGCTGTCTGGGCCATCAAACTACCGCTCAAGATCAGGATATTCTTGTGGAAATGGATTACGGGTCGGGTACCTTCTGGGGTGGAGGTGCTCAAATGTAATGGTCCTGGGGATGGGATGTGTCCCCTCTATGATATGATGGAGGACTCAAACCACATCTTCCCTACGTGTGTTACGGTCCAATTCCTTTGGAGTTGTTTTCACGAAGTCGTTGGCGGTCACTGGTGCCACACCAACGTCCCTGACCTCTTCGCGGAAATCCAGTCCATCCCTCCATCGGCCCGCCACATTAGGTGGCTATCCATTGGAGTTCTCGCGTGGACGCTCTGGATGGTCCGCAATAAGCTTGTGATTCAGCGTGTTCCCCTTCGACGTGCCACTGATGCTATCTTTAAAATGTGTGGTTTCCTGCAGCTTTGGCGGCCGCTTAGCCGCTCTTCCGACCGGGACGCCATAAACACCATCATCGCCGACCTTCGCTCGATGGCGCTTTGACTGTCACCCCCGCTCCTGCCGCCTCCTCCCGAGCCTGATTAGCCTACTATGGCTGCCCCACCCTGTGTCGGGCCTGGGCGTGTGTGTCTTATAGGGCTTGTTGAGCTGTGCCCTTAGCAGTACCCCCGTACTATTGTCTTATGCTACTTTGCGTGTGTGTGTGTGTCGGGGGTGAACTTATGTACGATGTTGTGCTCTGGCGGTTTGCTTTATATATAAAACAGGGCAAAAGCCTTTTCCGGTATATAATTAACAGGGTAAACATGCATTTGACTCATCATGCCGTTCATCTATACCCCTACAAAGTTTTGGCTTGAGCTTCCCAAAATGTTCCCTATCTCAGCTTTATATTAATTCACCATCGAAGAGAGGTTTGTGATTCACTTAACAAAGAGATCTGCCTAGGGATAGTTCATTCGATTTAACAACTGGAAACAACCAACCCAAAGACAAATCCTGTGACAGCAAAATTTCTGATTTCATTGGCTGACATCTAACATGTAATCACATAACTCAACTCTCCAGAGAGGTTCAGCTGCCAAATATACTCTTTCTTTGGAAAGAAAATCTTGCTTGCCACTATGAAACAATTACCAACCCACTATGAACAGAAAGAATGGAGCCATCTCTACCTGTATACATATTTCCTGCACATTGTGTGCGCTCTATGGGATGATTGGCTATCTGCACACAGAGCATGGTGATGGGGTTCATGCATCTTCTAAGCTTATTTTCAAGGAACTGAGAGCTTCCCGAAGTCGTGGTGGTAGGGGCCCTGGGCCAAACTCTACTGGGCCGGGAGGTGGTGGTGGTGGTACAGCTAGTGCTTCTATGGATGTTGATAATAACAGTACAGAGCTTGCTGCATTAGTGGATTCAGACCTTAATAGAAAGAGGGATACTGATACTCAGCAGGATTTTCCTCCAAAAATGACACTGAACCTGCTTGCCTTGCCAGGAGTTGGTGTGGTTCCGCCCAGGTCGTCCAATCAGGATCCCAAAAGAATAAGGACTGCTGTTAATTCTGCTTCAAGTGGTCAGAACAAAAACAACATTATGTCATCATTGGCGGGCTCCCCGGAGGGGCTCCGCCGAGACCAATGAATCTCATCAGTTGGAACTGCCGGGGTGGGGGGAACCCCCGAACAGTTCGTGAAATAACAACTATCTCTCAGTTGCATTCCCCCATGTTTGTGTTTCTATGTGAGACTAGGCAAAAGGCTTATAAGATGAGAAGAATCTGTGCATTGGTTTGCAAGGTTTTGGAGTTTATAGTAATGGTTTGAGTGGAGGACTAGCGTTTTTTGGCACGAATCATGTTTGGTTGAAATTTTAGATAAGGATGAGCGCTATATTGATGCGCTCATTAGACTGCATATGGATGCGGAACAATGGAGATTAACAATCGTTTATGGTGAACCGCATACTGAAAATCGGCATATGATGTGGTATAAGTTGCAGAGTTTAAAACATGTGAATGACCGACCATGGCCTATAATTGGACACTTTAACGAAGCTCTTTGGGACTTTGAACATCTCTCATCTAGGCCACGACCAGAACCACAAATGGTTGCATTCAGAGATACTCTCGAAGTGTGTGAGTTGGTGGATCTAGGCTTCTCTGGCATCCCCTTCACTTATGATAACCTGAGAGCAGGTGCAAGTAATATTAAGGTCCAACTTGACAGGGCAACATCAACTAATGATTGGCGTAATATGTTTCCACACTATTCTGTATAGCATGTTGTTTCGTCTTGTTCCGATCATGTCACTTTGGTGCTGAAAGGTGCGCCTGATACATGTCATATTGGACCTAAGTGTAGGCGCTATGAGGTTTTTTTGGGTGAGAGATGTGTCTCTCCCGAATGTGATTAAAGAGGCTTGGAACTCTGTTGGAGACGTTGATAATCTTGAGAAGCTCCAATTTGCTCTAAGCAAGATGTTGGCTACTATCATTTTGTGGAGTAATAAAAAACTGAAGGAAATATACCCCAGAGGCAATAATAAAGTTGTTATTTTATATTTCCTTATATCATGATAAATGTTTATTATTCATGCTAGAATTGTATTAACCGGAAACTTGATACATGTGTGGATACATAGACAAAACACCGTGTCCCTAGTAAGACTCTACTAGACTAGTTTGTTAATCAAAGATGGTTAAGCTTCGACGTAACCATAGACATGTGTTGTCATTTGATGAACAGGATCACATCATTAGGAGAATGATGTGATGGACAAGACCCATCCGCTAGCTTAGCATAATGATCGTTCAGTTTTATTGCTATAGCTTTCTTCATGTCATATACATATTCCTTTGACTATGAGATTATGCAACTCCCGGATACCGGAGGAATGCCTTATGTGCTATCAAACGTCACAACGTAACTGGGTGATTATAAAGATGCTCTACAAGTATATCCGAAAGTGTTTGTTGGGTTGGCATAGATTGTAATTAGGATTTGTCACTCCGAGTATCGGAGATGTATCTCTGGGCCCTCTCGGTAATGCACATCATAATAAGGCTTGCAATCAATGTGACTAATGAGTTAGTTGCGGGATGATGCAGTATGGAACAAGTAAAGAGACTTGCCGGTAACGAGATTGAACTAGGTATGAAGATACCGACGATCGAATCTCGGGCAAGTAACATACCAATGAAAAAGGGAATAACGTATGTTGTCATTACGGTACGACCGATAAAGATCTTCATAGAATATGTGGGAACCAATATGAGCATCCAGGTTCTGCTGTTGGTTATTGACCGGAGACGTGTCTTCGTCATGTCTACATAGTTCTCGAACCCGTAGGGTCGCACGCTTAATGTTCTATGACAATCTTGTATTATATGATTTATGTGATTTGGTGACTGAATGTTATTCGAAGTCCCGGATGAGATCATGGACATTACGAGGAGTCTCTAAATGGTCGAGAGGTAAAGATTAATATATAGGACGATAGTATTCGGACACCGGAAGTGTTCCGGGGGTACCGGGTACGTATCGGGTCACCGAAAGGGGTTCCGGACAACCCCCGGCAAATTATATGGGCCTAATGGGCCAATAGAGGGACATACCAGCCCCTAAGGGGCTCATGCGCCCCCCATATGGGCTGGCCAAATTGGAGTAGAAAAGGGGAAGGACGAAAGGAAAAGGGAATAGGATTCCCCCTTCCCCTCTTCCCTTCCTACTCCGAATAGGAATAGGAAAGGGAGGAGGCCGAATTGGGAGGACCCCAAGTATGATTCCTCCTACTTGGGGCGCCCCCTTGGCTGCCTCCCCTCCCCTCCAACATATATATATATATAGGGTGGGTCTATTATGATAACACCCCTTAACACCTTATTCTAATAACACCTACCCCTTATTCTGATAACAGTTCCACCCGGCGAAACGAAACGCACCAGCGAACTGAACCGAGCTGCATGAAAAAAGAAAAACAAACCCACGCCCACCCACCCACCCATGATCCAACCACCCCTGCTCCCTGCACAAACACCACACCAAACACCCGCGCCGCCAGGCCCGGCCAGCACAACCCACCGCCCAGCCCTGGCCTCCACCGCGCACCGCCCAGCCCTGGCCTCCATCGCGCACCGCCCCGGCGACCACAGCATGCCGCCCCGCCACAACCACCATCCACGTCACCCCGTGCCGTCCTCTCCACCAGGCCCCCACCGCGGGTAGCCCCTACCACGACCACCAACCATGCCGCCTCTGCGCCGCCCTCTCCACCCGGCCAGCACCGCGCGCCGTGCCACCCCAGCCACCACTCTGCGCCGTCCCACCTCCATCGCCTGTCCCGTCCCGGGTCCGGCGTGGATCCACCGTCCGCGTCAGCTGCTGCTCTGGATCTGGGGAGTCCCTTCGCCGCCCGATACAGGTGGAGAGCTGCGTCGCCGGATGCCTGTGCCTCGTACTCCGGTGACCCGCTGCTTCTAGGGCTCCGACGTGCCAACCACCCCAGCCCCTCCCCACCCCCACCCCCGAGCTTCCACTGGGTGGTGGTTTGTTGCATCTCCACGCTGGTGACAGAGATGAAATCCACCTTGATGCCGGCGAGGTTCATTTCGGGGAGAAGACAACGACCACCCCTGTCCTCCACTCGACCAGGTGCCAAAATCGACGACCACAATGTGTAGATCGGCGAACCACTCGCGTGCTAGTCTGTCCTCACCAACATGCAGTTCCTTGGTGCATCCATCCATGTCGCATGTACAAAAAAAGCCAAGATCCAATTCTTCACATTTTGTTATTTGCTAGCGAGCGAGCAGTGTAGGTTGCTCTTTCGTTGCAGGGCGACATGCGGCTCTATGGACGGCGGCATGCAATTCTGACCACGGGCCCATGCAGTATGGTGACGCCCTCCGTGTTCCCCATTTCCACTTGCAGTCTAGTCACCGGATGCGTGAAGAACATCTCTTCACTCCGTGCAGTCCTCTCCTCCGACGAGCGTCGTCGTGCCTTTTTTGCACATTGTTTCGCCTCTACCTACAATGCTCTATTTGTTTTCGTGTAAAAAAAGTCACCCTCGGGCCGCACTGCAGTACGATGGCGGGGTGCGTGCAGTGCTCTGTTGCTTTGGTGGGAGAAAAGGGAGTCCTAGTGTCGCCTCTACCTCTTTTGGTGATCCAGCTATGCCCACATGCACACACAACCCAGAAAAAAGAGTGACTACACGGTTGGCTGTTCCTGGGTTCAGTTCACCAATGTGAGTGGCCGTGTAATGAATGGATACGCATGTTTTGAAGCTCAATTTGTCCTCTCGCATAGTTCACTAAAAAACTCCTCGCGGGTTACTTGGTAACCAGAAAGAAAAACATGTCAAATGAAGCTCGCTTCTCATTATATGTGGTTCACTCGCTCAATCTATGCGGTCCACTCGCCCGGTCTACGCACACAAAAAATATTGAGTTTGGAAAAAACTCACATGGTTTACTTTCGGTAGTGTCGTGGCCCGTTTACGGTAGTCTCAAGGTTCACTTTTCATAGTATTGCGGTTCACCAACGCTCGACATGAAGTGCACTCCACCTCGTTTGGGAAAATTTATGTCCCACAAAAAAGAAAACATGCAGTGCACTTGTTCGTCTGATGAAGTTCGGTGTCGTGGCCCATTTACAGTAGTCTCAGATTCACTTTTCATAGTATTGTGGTTCAACAACACTCGACATGAAGTGCACTCCATCTCATTTAAGAAAATTTACGTCCGACAAAAGAAATTATGCAGCTCGCTTGCCCGTCCGATGCAGTTGGGTTTTCATTCTGAAGCAGTGCGGTCGGCCGTATGATGTTGTTCATCCCGTAAGTTCAAAAATAATATTACGAAAGGGAAAAAAGTAATGTGGTTCACTTCTTGATAGTATTGTGGTTCATTTACATCTGATGTGAAGTGCACTTTACTTTCTCGTCCTTGAAAAAATTATGTTTGAATAAAATAAATCATGCAGTTCTCTAACACGTCTGATGCAGTGCGGTTTTTCGTCCGATGCAGTGCAGTTTTCAATCGGATGAAGTACCCACGTCGATTTGGGTGTCGCGAAAAACAGAGTGTCCGCATTCGGTAAATTTAAAACTGCTTTTAAACCGTAAGGAATTAGAGAGAGTGTTCTACATGAAAAAGTTGCGTCTCGTTGATATCTTTCCAACGGCATATCATTTGAATCATTTCGATGACCGGTTTGTAAAAATTTCGCGAAAAACGGCCGTTGCCACTTGTCGTCTACCACACGATTTTCAAAATGAACTTAAAACTATAAGGAATCTCAAAACCATTTCTACATGTGAAAGTTGCGCCTTGTCCATAGCTTTCCAGCGACATATTACACGCCTCGTTTCAACAAACGGTTAAAAAACTAGAGCGAAAACAGTACCGGAATTTTGAAAATAAAAAAAAACAGAATTCCGCGATTTAGTAAATTTGAAATTGCTCTTAAACCGTAACGAATTAGAGAAAGAAATAGATATGAAAAAGATGCGCCTCGATGATACCTATCCAACGGTGTATCATTTGCTTCATTTCGACGAGCGGTTTAGAAAAAAAATGTGAAAAAACGCTCGCTGCCACTCGTTGTGGGCCGCACCATTTTCAAAACTGCTCTTAAACCGTGAGGAATCTCGAAAAGTGTTCAACATGGCGAAGTTGCGCCTAATCCATTGCTTTTCAACCATATATTACACGCCTCGTTCCGACAAACGGTTAAAAAACTAGAGCGAAAACAGTACCAGAAAAACATTGCGTGCATTTTTTTACCACGGGAAGTTCACTCGCCTCAGTACTGCAGCACGCTTGGTTCAAACAATGACGTGCACTTGCGTTGAGCGTGCAGTGCTGAAGTGTTATCAGAATAACTATTCTGATAATATTATCAGAATAGACTGGCTATATATAAGGACCACAACCAGCCCTATAAGGACCTGATGAGATGTTCCCAACTAGCCGAATCCGTGCGCCCACGATCCGTTCCCAGACCTGCACCCCCTCGATCCTGTCCCTAATTCCCCACCCCCTCGATCGGCGGCTACCCTCCCTGAATCAGGCCACCACCGTCGCCGCCCTCCCGAATCGCGCCACCACCGCCGCCCCGCCCCACGGCGCACAGCACCCGGCCTCCCAGCGAGCCGCCGCCCCGCCCCTAGCGCACCGCCTCCGTTCCTCCCACCGCGCTGCCGCCTTGCCCCATGGCGCCGAGCCGCTCTGCCCTCCACCGCCTGATCTCCGCCGCCCATCGGACCTGACAAGAGGCTCCACCCTTGGCCATGGATAGGGGCTGCGGCCTTCTCGGGGCGCCGCCGTGACTGTCGTGGTTCTAAGCCTGACAGTAGAGTGGGGGGTAGGTATGGAGAGGCAAGGTCCTAGCTATGGAGAGGTTGTAAGCACAAAGGATGTACGAGTTCAGGCCCTTCTCGGAAGAAGTAACAGCCCTACGTCTCGGAGCCCGGAGGCGGTCGAGTGGATTATGAATGTATGAACTACCAGATGCCCAACCCCTCTGCCTGTGGAGGGGGGTGGCTTATATAGAGTGCGCCAGGACCCCAGCCAGCCCACGTAGGAGAGGGTTTAATGTGAGTTAAGTCTGGGGCGTTACTGGTAACGCCCCACATAAAGTACCTTTACTATCATAAAGTCTACTTGATTACAGGCCGTTGCAGTGCAGAGTGCCTCTTGACCCCCTGGTGGTCGAGTGAGTCTTCGTGGTCGAGTCCTTCAGGCCAGTCGAGTGAATCCTCGTTGGTCGACTGGAAGGCGACCTCTTCTAAGGATGTCCTGGGGTAAGTTACTTGGATCAGGTCCATGACCCTACCCTAGGTACATAACCCCATCATTAGCCCCCGAATGGATTGAGGCTTCGAGTGAAGAAGGAGTTGATGTCGTTTCCGATTAACCTTTGCGCTCCGGTTGTGCGCTGTTCTGGACCAAAGAATCTCTTCGTCGACAGGAAACAACTTGCCTTCAGTCGACTTGATCCATTCTGTTTTTGCGTCGAGTGATCTTTCAGGCTTCGACGATCTCCGACCGACGGATCGCCGGAAACACCGCGCCTGACAGACTGATTTGTTGCTCGCGGATTCCGCGGGATGCGAAATTTGGGGGCGCGCGCGAAGCAGGGCGGACCGCGGCGTTCGGATGGGACGGGGCATGGACGCCTCGATCTCCGTGCCGCCTTTTTCGCCACGTATCCCGTCTGCATAACTGTTCCAGATATGATTAGATCGACCGGGCCCACCTGTCATCCACTCGGAAGGGACCTTATAAATGTGCCCGGCGAAGATTTCTGTGCTGCGCCTTAGCATTCTCCCCCTCTCTCTGCTTCCTTCCTCCCTGCTCAGCATGCTCGCTCTCGCCCCCGCACCACTTCCCATCGTGCATCTCGCCGGCGACCATGGCCAAGGAGAAGACGGCGGCGCTGGAGCGTGCAAAGAAGGCGTCGGCGTCGGAGAAGGCGAATGGGAGATCCACCAGCCGCGGAGGGTCCTCGTCCGGATCCCGCCTGCCGAAGGGCTGGGTCCAAGGAGACTGGATCCAGTCGACCATCACGGAGAATGACCTCCTCGACATGGCCAACGAGGGCTTGATCCCCCACGGATCTGCGAGGCTTCCGGGGAAGGAGTGGCAGCCTCAGCCAGAAGAGGGTGAGTGTGTGCTTTTGGCCACTCATGTTGATCGTGGGTTTTCCTTGCCACCGAGTGTTTTCTTTCGTGGCTTCTTGATCTTCTTCGGAGCGCAGCTCCACCACTTTACCCCAAACTCCATTGCCTATCTTGCTGCGTTCGTGTCCATGTGTGAGGGTTTCTTGGGCTGTCGACCGCACTGGGGTTTGTTCAAACATATATTCACGTGTTGATCTCAGACCGTGAAGAAGGCGAGTCCAGGTGATGAGAGAACCCGAGTCGTCCAAATGTGCGGGGGCCTGGGGATTCAGGTGAGGAATAAGAGCACCTTCCCGCCCATGACCTTTCCCGAGTCCGTCAGAGGCTGGCAGTCGACTTGGTTCTACTGCCAGGTCCAGTCGACGCCAGGGCAGTCGAGTGGACTCCCTCCGTTCACCATGGACCGAGTGAGCAAGCCTTCCCCTCTGAAGCTGATTCCGGAGGAGAAAGCCGACGTGAAGATGTTGATGGAGCGCGTGGTGCAGTTGGTTCGGGAGGGAGTGACGGGCATGGACCTCCTGGAGGTTTTCCTCAGGCGTCGCATCCAGCCTCTCCAGTTCCGGAGCCACTGCATGTGGTTGTACTGTGGGACCGAAGACGAGACTAGAGTCCATCCAGAAGCAGTCGACGATGTCACTCTGGAAAGATGGATGGCAGCCGTCACCGGAAACAAGGACAACCCACGCGGAGCCAGAAGGATTCCTCCACTCGACCACAACAGCGACCCAAACAAGGTACACTTGCTCTGCGCTCCACTGCGCCCTCGTCATGTTCATTTCTGTTAACCCTGTCGACTGGTCGACTGATCCTTGTCTGGGCATCTGCTAGGCCCTCACCGAGCTGTACTCGATGCCCAATGGGGCACAAGCTTCGACTGAGGAGGGCGAGGCGAGCGGGGGCGAGAGCCAAGAAGAGGAGGAATGGGACTCGGATGTTGCAGAGGATGATGACGACGATGATGATGATGACGGTGATGAAGACGACGTCGAGGACGAAGAAGAAGAGGAGGAGGAGGCCGTACCACCGCGTTCAGAAAGGCGGTCAAAGCTTGTCCACGATCCTTCGACCGAACGTGGTAAGGGGGTTGTGACCGCCACTCAGTCGACCAAGCGCCCTCGGACCACCTCTCCGGTGCCGACTGAAAAGGCGCCGAAGCAGCCCAGGGCGGCCTCGTCGAAGCCGATCAAGCTCTTGCCGAAGATGAAGGTGTCCATCCCCACCATATCAGGGTAACCGTGCTGCTCATATTTTCTTATTCTGTGTGAACTTTATCTCTGGTCGACGCTTAAGTTAGTCGACTGATCCTTTGGAGTTGCAGTGCTGCTACTTCTGAGACCTCGGCCCGGGCTGATGACCACGAGATGGAGGATGCGGCAACTTCGAACCCAGGTACTGTATTCTTAATACTGTTTTAGTCGACTGACTCGCGACCTCTGATCCTGATTCTTCTCCGCAGCTCCACCCAATACTGTTATCAATCTCCCTGACGACGACGAGGATGAAGAACCACTAGCACGCAGGAAGAGTCGGAAAACGCCCGCCAGTAAGGTGTCTCGGGATGTGATGGCGCCTGAGACTCTGACTGTGGAGGAAGAGAACACCACTCGACACACGGTGTCCTTCGCAAATCCACTGACGAGTGCTCAGCAGCCCTCCCTCTTCACGACTCACCACGTCCCAGAGGACCAAGCTGGCGCAGCGAAGGAAGCAATACGCCAGGCGGGACTCATGATGGAGCAGCTGAAGACCATCCGGGACGCGAGCTAGGCAGCTTATGACGCCATCTCTGCCCTCCAAAGCAATGTCCAGGTCAGTCGACCGCTGTTTGTTCTGTTGGATATGCTACCAAAAACTTTTCTTTTCCGGATTTTATAGCAGTCACCCAGTGGGTGTGTCGAATAAACTCCGTGTTAGCGGGGGCACGCTGAGTGCACCCGCTGGGGGTAGTCCCCAAGGCTAAGGTCGACTGCTTGCAGTCGGCCTTAGGCTTTATGATGTCAATCTTTCCGTCAGTCGACTGGTCGACTGGATTTCACAAACCGGTGGGGGCACGCTGAGTGCACCCCCTGGGTGTAGTCCCCAAGGCTAAGGTCGACTGCTGGCAGTCGGCCTTAGGCTTTATGATGTCAATTTTTCTTTCAGTCGACTGGTCGACTGGATTTCACAAACCGGTGGGGGCACGCTGAGTGCACCCACTGGGTGTAGTCCCCAAGGCTAAGGTCGACTGCTGGCAGTCGGCCTTAGGCTTTATGATGTCAATTTTTCTTTCAGTCGACTGGTCGACTGGATTTCACAAACCGGTGGGGGCACGCTGAGTGCACCCACTGGGTGTAGTCCCCGAGACTGTGGTCGACTGCTTGCAGTTGATCACAGTCTTAGAGAATACATCTTTTTTTTTTGAGGTCGACTGGTCGACTTTGTCTTCAACAGGATTAGTGGGGGCACACTGAGTGCACCCACTGGGTGTAGTCCCCGAGACTACGGTCGAATGCTTGTATTCGGCTGTAGTCTTAGAAACGTGTGTTTTTCCCTTTTTCACTCGGAAGTGAATTATTTTTGACATTTAGTCGATTGGTTCTTCGCAGAAGTCTTGTGATCTTGTGGCTCGCTACTCAGAGCTGGAACAAAAACATACTCAAGTCGAGCTGAGCTTGAAGCTGGTTCAGGAGAAACTGACAAAGGCAAAGGAGGAGACCGAAGGTATGTTTGGTGAGACCCTGACGACTGCTTTTCCCCTTGCCTGTTTCAAAATCTGATCTTGCTGTAACTTGCAGGTAAGGTAAGGGAGGCCCAGCAGAAGAAAGACCTTGAGCTAGCTGAGAAGATCAAGCTGGCTGACGAGAAGTTAGCTTCAGTCACCAAGCTCGAACAAGACAATACCAATCTGAAAGCTGCTCTTAGGATTGCCAACAAGGAGGTCAGTCGACTGAAAACTGATAAAGCTGCCCTGACCGACCAAGTCAGCAAATTGACTGAGAAGAAAACTGAACTGGAGGCCTTCCTGAGTGGCCTTGCCAAGAAGCTGTTTCTTATGCTTGAAGGTAAACCTCCATGTTTGGCAAATATTTCCAATTGTGGCTTTTTCCATTCGACTATCCCCTTGACTTAGTGATCATCCTTGCAGAATTTTGTCAAAACTTTGAAGAAGAAACCAGCCGACTGGAGCCAAACCTCGACCCCGTCAATTCTCCGGTGAACGACGAAGTTGCCATGGATGTTTTCCGACTGGAGTCTCGTGTTGCAGCTGTCGTGGACTATCTCGCAAGGCTGAAGGCCGCCACATCTCGCATCGACTCGACGCTCTGGCCTGAGGAGACACTTCAGAATGACCTTGAGTCGCTGATGGCCCACTTGAACACGATCCCTGGTCGAGTGCAGGAGTGGAAGAAGTCCTCGGCTCGGTGTGGTGCAGATGTCGCTCTGTGTCTGGCCCGAGTCCACTGCAAAGATGCGCGAGAGGAGAAGCTGGCGGCCCTTCGGGTGGCCAATACCAAGAAGCACGACTTCAGGTCCTTTATGGAAACTTTCCTTGCAGCTGCCACTCGGATCGCCGACGGAATTGACCTTGATGAATTTGTTGCACCTTCCAGCCCTCCACAGGAGGGGTAAAAAACTTCTTCTGGCTCGACGCTTTTAAATTTGCCTCGGTATGCCGAGTGGAATTGTAACCGACAAACCTTAACGGGCTTGACGCCTGAGCACTTTCGGTTCCTTTAGATATCGATTCAAACTTGAATTTGGCGCTTGAATATGATTGCCTTCGGCTCAAAATGTCTTTTGCAGGTTCAAAGCAAGGCGCCTTTTCTGCAATCGACTTATTCTTTAGTCCACTTAGGCGAGCACTGGGCTGCGGCTAAGCCTCCGAGTGAGAGGTTGCTCTTCGCTCGGTAGGATTTTATAACTTAGGCGAGTCCCTCCCGAGTGAGAGGGTTGCTCTCGCTCGGTAGGATTTTTATAACTTAGGCGAGTGCTTGCACTGCAGCTGAGCCCCCGAGTGAGAGGGTTGCTCTCCACTCGGTAGGATTTTTATAACTTAGGCGAGTGCTTAGACTGCAGCTAAGCCCCGAGTGAGAGGGTTGCTCTCACTCGGTAGATTTTTAATGACTTAGGCGAGTGCTTGCACTGCAGCTAAGCCTCCGAGTGGAAGGCTGGCTTACCACTCGTAGGATTTTGATAAACTTAGGCGAAGTCCTTGGACTGCAGCTAAGCCTCGAGTGAGAGGTTGCTCTTCACTCGGTAGGATTTTTAATGACTTAGGTGAGTGCTTGCACTGCAGCTAAGCCTCCGATGGAAGGCTGGCTTACCACTCGGTAGGATTTTGATAACTTAGGCGAGTCCTTGGACTGCAGCTAAAGCCTCCGAGTGAGAGGGTTGCTCTTCACTCGTAGGATTTTTTATAACTTAGGCGAGTGCTTGCACTGCAGCTAAGCCTCCAAGTGGAAGGCTGGCTTAACCACTCGGTAGGATTTTGATAAACTTAGGCGAAACGGATTCGCAGCTAAGCCTCCGAGTGAGAGGGTTGCTCTTCACTCGGTAGGATTTTTATAACTTAGGCGAGTGCTTGCACTGCAGCTAAGCCTCCGAGTGGAAGGCTGGCTTACCACTCGGTAGGATTTTGATAAACTTAGGCGAGTCCTTGGACTGCAGCTAAGCCTCCGAGTGAGAGGGTTGCTCTTCACTCGGTAGGATTTTATAACTTAGGCGAGTGCTTGCACTGCAGCTAAGCCTCCGAGTGGAAGGCTGGCTTACCACTCGGTAGGATTTTGATAAACTTAGGCGAAACGGATTCGCAGCTAAGCCTCCGAGTGAGAGGGTTGCTCTTCACTCGGTAGGATTTTTATAACTTAGGCGAGTGCTTGCACTGCAGCTAAGCCTCCGAGTGGAAGGCTGGCTTACCACTCGGTAGGATTTTGATAAACTTAGGCGAAACGGATTCGCAGCTAAGCCACCCACTGGACAAAAATAAAAAGTGACAGAAATTATGGAGGAACTATGACACTATTATTTTGATGTCCATGAGCTACAGAAGTACTTTATTGCAACTTATCCGAGTGATAAAACTTAAGTGTAAAATGGGTGGAGTAGCTCCGCGTTCCAAGCTCGGGGCTCGTCGATATTATGCTCGACGTTATAAAGACGATACGCCCCGTTGTGGAGGACCTTGGTGACGATGAAGGGACCTTCCCAAGAAGGAGCAAGCTTGTGTGGTTTGTGCTGATCCACTCGGAGAACCAAATCCCCTTCCTGGAAGGCTCGACCTCTCACATTTCTGGCGTGGAAACGGCGCAAATCTTGTTGGTAGATGGTCGAACGGATCAGAGCCATCTCCCTTTCTTCCTCTAAAAGGTCGACTGCGTCCTGCCGCGCTTGTTCAGCTTCTGCTTCGTTGTAGATTTCAACTCGGGGAGCATTATGCAGAAGATCACTCGGCAAGACCGCTTCAGCTCCGTAGACCAAGAAGAATGGAGTTCTTCCGGTCGATCGATTAGGTGTGGTCCGCAGTCCCCAGAGTACAGAGGGAAGTTCGTCGACCCAAGTTCCAGCCGCGTTTTTGAGATCACGCATCAGTCGAGGTTTCAATCCCTTAAGAATCAGTCCATTAGCTCGCTCTGCTTGTCCATTCGACTACGGATGGGCGACTGAAGCGTAGTCGACTCGTGTGCCCTGGGAGTTGCAGAAAGTTCTGAATTCTTCTGAGTCAAAGTTCGACCCATTATCCGTGATGATGCTGTGCGGGACTCCATATCTGAATATTAGTTCCCTGATGAAGCTAACAGCAGTACCGGTGTCAAGGCTCTTGATTGGTTTAGCTTCGATCCACTTGGTGAACTTGTCGACTGCCACCAGCACATGCGTGAAACCGCTTCGTCCTGTTCTCAAAGGCCCGACCATGTCCAGTCCCCAAACTACAAAAGGCTAGATGAGTGGGATGGTTTTCAAAGCTGACGCAGGCTTGTGCGACATATTCGAGTAGAACTGACATCCCTCGCACTTATCCACTATCTCTTTTGCCATCTCATTCGCCTTGGGCCAGTAAAATCTGGCTCGGTATGCTTTGGCCACGATGGTCCGAGAGGACGCATGATGACCACAGGTCCCCGAGTGAATATCATTGAGGATGAGTCGACCTTCTTCTGGTGTTATGCACTTCTGACCGACTCCAGTCGCGCTTTCTCTGTATAATTGTCCTTTGATTACGGTAAAGGCCTTAGATCGACGGACGATCTGTCAAGCCTCTTCCTCATCCTCCGGAAGCTCTTTCCTCAAGATATATGCGACATACGGAATCGTCCAGTCGGGAATGACCACCAAAACCTCCATGACCAAGTCGACCACCGCTGGGACTTCAACTTCAGTCGGATCCGTGGCACTCTTGGGCTGCGGAGTTTCTTCGGTGAAAGGATCTTCTTTGACTGACGGAGTGTGTATATGCTCCAAGAACACACCGCTCGGGATGGCTTCTCTCTTGGAACCTATCTTTGCTAGATCATCAGCTGCTTGATTTTTCAGTCGGGGTATGTGATGGAGCTCCAACCCCTCGAACTTCTTCTCCAGCTTCCTCACTGCACTGCAGTATCCAGTCATGGCTGGGCTTCTCACGTCCCACTCTTTCATCACCTGATTGACCACTAAATCCGAGTCGCCATAGACCATTAGGCGACGGACGCCGAGTGAAATGGCCATGCGCAACCCATATAGGAGGGCTTCATATTCTGCCTCATTGTTGGAGGAATCAAAGTGAATCTGGAGCACATATCTGAGCTTATCTCCTATGGGGGAAACCAGAACAACCCCAGCACCGGAACCATTCAACATCTTAGAGCCATCAAAGAACATGGTCCAATGCTCCGAGTGAACTTCAGTCGGCTGCTGCTATTCAATCCACTCGGCGAGGAAATCTGCTATTGCCTGAGACTTAATGGCTTTCTTTGCCTCAAACTTGATATCAAGGGGAAGAAGTTCAATCGCCCATTTGGCCACTCGACCAGTTGCATCTCTGTTGTGCAAAATCTCTGATAGTGGAGCGTCGCTGACGACTGTGATGGAATGGTTAGAGAAATAATGAGCAACCTTCTTTGTGGTCATGTATATCCCATACACAAGCTTCTGATAATGAGGATATCTCTGCTTGGATGGAGTCAAGACTTCAGACAAATAATACACTGGGCGCTGAACTTTGAGAGCTTTTCCTTCTTCTTCCCGCTCGACCGTTAGCACAGTACTGACGACTTGTCCTGTGGCTGCGATGTAGAGCAACAGAGGCTCTTTGCTGATTGGAGCAGCAAGCACCGGCTGGGTGGAGAGCAGAGCTTTTAGCTCGACAAATGCTGCATCAGCTTCTGGAGTCCACTCGAACTTGTCGGCCTTCTTCATCAGTCGGTAAAGAGGCAGTGCCTTTTCACCGAGTCGTGAGATGAATCGACTTAATGCGGCCAAGCATCCAGTAAGCTTCTGGACATCGTGCACTCGCACAGGGCGTTTCATTCGGAGAATAGTGCCAATCTTCTCTGGGTTAGCATCGATTCCCCGTTCAGAAACGAGAAAACCGAGTAACTTGCCACCAGGAACTCCAAATGTGCACTTTGATGGATTGAGCTTGATATCATACCTTCTGAGGTTGGCAAATGTTTCGGCGAGGTCAGCGAGCAGGTCAGAACCTTTTCGTGACTTGACAACAATATCATCCATATAAGCTTCCACATTCCGACTGATTTGAGTGAGTAGACACTTCTGAATCATTCGCATAAATGTGGCTCCGGCATTCTTGAGGCCGAATGGCATGGTGATATAGCAGAAGCACCCGAATGGAGTGATGAAAGCTGTTTTTACCTCATCGGGCCCGTACAGACGGATCTGGTGGTACCCGGAGTAAGCATCTAGAAAAGACAACCTCTCACATCCCGCGGTCGAGTCAACAATTTGATCTATGCGAGGGAGAGGAAAGTGATCTTTCGGGCAGGCCGGGTTAATGTGTTTAAAATCAATGCACATTCGAAGCGACTTGTCCTTCTTAGGAACCATGACGACATTAGCGAGCCACTCGGAGTGGTATATCTCTCGGATAAATCCTGCCGCCAACAGTCGAGCCACTTCTTCACCAATGGCCTTTCTCTTCTGGACGGCGGACCGCCGAAGATGCTCTTTGACTGGTTTTGCAGACGAGTCGACTCTTAGGCGATGCTCAGCCAGTCCCCTGGGAACACCTGGCATGTTAGCGGGCTTCCATGCAAAAATGTCCCAGTTCTCACGGAGGAACTGGATGAGCGCTTCTTCCTATTTTGGGTCGAGTGTTGTGGAGATGCGGGTCGGAGCTGCATCGGGGTCGGTCGGGTGAATATGAACAGGCTTCGTCTCCCCAGACGACTGGAACGCAGACTCTGTAGCGGGTTTCTTCGATCGCAGCAAATCACTCGGATCTGCGTTTTGCTTGTACTCTTCAAACTCGACCGCTGTTACTTGGGAATCGGCAATCTTGGAGCCCTTCTGAAAGCACTCCTCTGCCTTTTTCCTATCACCGGTGACAGTGATCACTCCTTTGGGGCTGGGCATCTTCAATTTGAGGTACACGTAACATGGTCGAGCCATGAACCGTGCATAGGCTGGTCTCCCCAAAATGGCATGATATGCACTCTGAAAATCCACGACCTCAAACGTCAACTTTTCTTTGCGAAAATGCTTCGAATCACCAAACACCACGTCCAAAGCAATCTGGCCGAGTGATTCGGCCTTCTTCCCTGGTATAACTCCATGAAAGCTCATGTTACTAGTGCTCAGTCAGGACATCGGAATGCCCATACCTTTCAATGTGTCTGCGTATAACAGATTCAGCCCACTTCCACCGTCCATCAGCACCTTTGTCAGTCGAGTGCCTTCGACAACCGGATCAACCACCAAAGCTTGCCTCCCAGGGGTGGCAATATGAGTCGGGTGATCAGATTGGTCGAATGTGATGGGTGTTTGAGACCACTTCAGATAATTTGCCTTTGCTGGGGCAACCATGTTCACCTCTCGGTTAATCACTTTCAGTCGACTTCTGCTTTATGCGGATATCCTCCCTCACTGTCCTCCTTGTCTTCGGCCTTGTCTGACTCCTTCTCCTTGTCCTTAGACTGTTTCCCCTGAAACTGCTGGATCAGGAGTCGACATTGGCGAGTGGTGTGCTTCGGGTAGATGATATTCCCCTCTTCGTCTTTCTTCGTGTGAATATGACATGGCATATCCAACACGTCGTTCCCTTCTTTATCCTTTACCTTCTTGGGGTTCCAAGATCCTTTTGGTTTCCCCTTAAACTTTCCTTGAGTCACGGCCAGAGCCTCTCCAGGAGCTGCCGGTTCAGCCTTCCACTTCTGTTTCCGACTGGTGTTTCCCTTTTCCGACTGACTCGGCTTGTGCTTGCCGCTTCGGAGTCGGTCTTCTTCTTCGCCGTTGGCATACTTAGTAGCAATCTCCATCATCCGATTCAAGGTCATGTCACCGGTTCGACCAAATTTCAAGCTCAGTTCTCTGTTCTTGACACCGTCTTTGAAGGCGCAGACTGCCTGATGATCAGAGACATTTTCCACAGTGTGGTGCAAAGTGATCCACCTCTGAATATACTCTCTGAGAGTCTCATTAGCTTTCTGCACACAAACTTGCAACTCTGTCAATCCAGCTGGTCGCTTGCAAGTCCCTTCAAATGTTCTGACGAACACTCGGGACAGATCTTCCCAAGTGTAAATGCTGCTAGGAGGTAATTGAGTCAACCATGCCCTGGCAGAACCTTCCAGCATGAGAGGCAAGTGCTTCATGGGCACCTCGTCGTTTCCACCACCAATCTGAACTGCCACTCGGTAGTCTTCAAGCCAAGTTTCAGGCTTAGACTCACCAGTGAACTTGCTGACTCCTGTTGCCAACCTGAAATTGGGGGGGATAACTGCGGCTCTGATAGCTCTGCTGAAACATTCAGGACCAGAAACATGCACTCGACTGCTTGTGGGTACATCTCTGTCGAGTGCACCTCGATGGGCTCTGTTCCGGTCGACCAACCCTTGCACGATAATGGATCGCGCGTCGAAGCCTGGCTCTCTGGGGTCAACTGGAACTCTTCGCCCTGTACTGTACTGACGCCTATCATCTGGCTGCCGAGGAACGTAAGACCCACCCCTCGGAGGGGAATAGGGCACTCGACGCCTATCATCTCGGTCGAGTCTGTCGCCATATTGATCTCGCCGATTCTCTCGCCCTTCGCGCCGCGGAGGCGATCTGGGGCTGTGAGCCGACTGAACCGTATTCACAGTGACGGATCGACTGTGAATTCTGTTGCGCGACTGAGACACGGCTGAATTCTGATCTCCTGCTGCCCGGAGCAGATCCCTGATCTGCAGCAAACCTCTGCCAGCTTCCGACTGCGAAGGTTGGATGGACTCTGCTATACGGGTCGCAACTGCTAAATTCTGAATTGGGGTTCGATATACCTGAGTCGGCGGGAAGAGTTGACGTCGACTGGTGTCGGGAACTCGTTGCCGCGCGCGCTCGTCGAGTGCTCGCTGAAGGTTCTCCAGTCGAGTGCGCTCGGCCAAATTGGCCAGGCGCGCCTCCTCCAAGGCACGAGCCTCGGGGGTTTCCCCTGCGATGGGAATACGCAGGGGATCCTCGTTCCTGCGGCGAAGTTCCTCTCTTTGCAGAGAGTCGAGTGGCTCGGGTTGGTACTCTTCGTAGCCTCGCGTAGGGCCGCCGCCGTCACCTGCTCCACCTCCACGGGCGAAGCCAGGGGGACTGTGGGGTCCATCGACCATCAAGATTTCCGCCGCTGGATCACTGCTACCGCACTCGGATGTGGTCTCTACGGAGCCAGTCGACAGATCGAACAAGCCGTAGAGAGGTTCGTCGGGCTCGATTGCCGCAACTTGGGTGGTGGCCGATTGGCGAGCCACCGCGTACCTCACCCACCGCTGAAGCCTCGACCGGCCCGAGCGCTTGCGCTGGCGGGAGACCGGGAGGGTGGACGATGGGGGAGCCGACCAATACTGGGTCGACGGTTGTCGCAGCAGAACGCCGCGGACACATGCGCGAAAATGCGTCGCACCGCGGACGGGGAGCGCATCTACGTCGAGTGGAGCCTCCTGGAGCCATGCGGAGTCGTCGGCGATGAAGGTGAGAGTGCCGAGACGGATCTCTTGACCCTCGACCAAAACTCCAGCAGACACCATGATGAAAGTACTCGGAAGAATCGCAACTTCTCCACAAAATCGCTAAAACACCTGCCCCAAGGTGGGCGCCAACTGTCGTGGTTCTAAGCCTGACAGTAGAGTGGGGGGTAGGTATGGAGAGGCAAGGTCCTAGCTATGGAGAGGTTGTAAGCACAAAGGATGTACGAGTTCAGGCCCTTCTCGGAAGAAGTAACAGCCCTACGTCTCGGAGCCCGGAGGCGGTCGAGTGGATTATGAATGTATGAACTACCAGATGCCCAACCCCTCTGCCTGTGGAGGGGGGTGGCTTATATAGAGTGCGCCAGGACCCCAGCCAGCCCACGTAGGAGAGGGTTTAATGTGAGTTAAGTCTGGGGCGTTACTGGTAACGCCCCACATAAAGTACCTTTACTATCATAAAGTCTACTTGATTACAGGCCGTTGCAGTGCAGAGTGCCTCTTGACCCCCTGGTGGTCGAGTGAGTCTTCGTGGTCGAGTCCTTCAGGCCAGTCGAGTGAATCCTCGTTGGTCGACTGGAAGGCGACCTCTTCTAAGGATGTCCTGGGGTAAGTTACTTGGATCAGGTCCATGACCCTACCCTAGGTACATAACCCCATCAGTGACCTTCCCAGAGGGGCCACTGATGAAGATATGTACCTAGGGTAGGGTCATGGACCTGTCCCAACTGCCCTACCCAAGGACATCTCTAGAAGAAATCACCTTTCAATCGACTTGGAGGTGTTCCACTCGACAGACTCGAAGACACTCGACCAAGAAGCAATCACTCGACCAAGATCCAACCACTCGACGACCAGGAGACCTAAAGTCACTCCGCACGCTAACGGTCGGTCATTAAGTAGCTTTTATGGTCATCATAGCACTTTATTAGGGGCGTTACCAGTAACGCCCGACCTTAATGTATTTAAAACTCTACATAACTGAGGGCCGGAGGGGTCCGGCGAACTCTATATAAGCCACCCCCCTCCTCAGTGTAAAGGGTTCGCACCCCTGTAATTCGTACACACATAATCCAGTCGACCGCCTCCGGGCTCCGAGACGTAGGGCTATTACTTCCTCCGAGAAGGGCCTGAACTCGTAAACCTCGTGTGCTTACAACTACTCCATAGCTAAGATCTTGCCTCTCCATACCTACCCCCTACATTACTGTCAGACCTAGAACCACGACAGTTGGCGCCCACCGTGGGGCCGGTGTTTTAGCGATTTGTTGGAGGAGTTGTGATCTTTTTCGATCCAAATCATCATGGTTTCTGGCGGAGTTTTGGTGGAGGGCCGCGAGATCCATCTCGGCGCGCTCAAGTTCATCGCCGACGACTCCGCTTGGCTTCAGGAGGCTCCACTCGACGTGGACGCACTCCCTGTCCGCGGGGCAACGCACTTTCGCGTGTGCGTCCGCGGCGTCCTCTTGCGACAACCGTCGACCCATTATCGGTCGGCTCCTGTGTTGTCCTCCCTCCCTGTTTCCCGCCGGCGCAAGCGCTCCGGTCGGTCGAGACTTCAGCGGTGGGTGAGACACGCGGTGGCATGCCAGTCGGCCACCCCTCAAGTCGCGGCGATCGAGCCCGACGAATCCCTCTACGGCCTATTCGACCTGTCAACTAGCTCCGCAGAGACCGCATCCGACTGCGACAGCAGTGATCCGATGGCCGAGGTTCTAATGGTCGATGGACCGCCCAGTCCTCCCGGTTTTCCCCGCACCGACGAAGGCGCAGGTGGAGGCGACCCGTCGCGTCCCCATGAGGAATATCTCCTCGAGCCTCTCACGTCGCTGCAGAGAGAAGAACTTCGTTGCCGGGACATGGATGCACTGCACACTCCTATCGTTGGAGAAACCCCCGAGGCTCGTGCCTTGGAGGACGCGCGCCTGGCAAACTTGGCCGAGCGCACTCGACTGGAGAACCTCCAGCGAGCACTCGATGAGCGTGCGCGACAACGGGTTCTAGAATCCAGTCGACGTCAGCTCTTTCCGCCTCCGCAGGTATATCAAACTCCGATTCAGAATTTAGCAGCTGCAGCCTGTATAGCAGAGTCGATTCAGCCTTCCCAGTCAGAGGATGGCAGAGGCTTGATGCAGATCAGAGCATTACTCCGGGCAGCAGGAGACCAGAATTCCGCTGTTTCTCAGTTGCGGAACAGGATTCATAGCAGATTCATTGCTGCAGACACAGTCCGGTCGGCTCATAGCCCAAGATCGCCCCCGAGGCGTGAGGGATGCGGGGACCGGTGTGCTTAGTACGGGAACCGTGAGCAGTATGATCACCGATTCGATCGTGACGATCGATGTCGAGTGCCCACCCCTCCCCCGAGGAGTGGATCGTATGTGCCTCGACAGCAGGATGACAGGCGCCCTCATAGTGTTGGGCGACGGTTTCCAGTCGACCCCAGGGAACCAGGCTTTGATGTGAGATCCATTCTCGTTCAAGGTTTGGTCGACAGGAACAGAGCTCACCGAGAAGGTCACGACAGAGATGCACCTACCAGCAGCAGAGTACATGTTTCGGGGCCAGAGTGCTTTAGTAGAGTCATCAGGGCGACTGTGATTCCTCCCAACTTCAGGTTGGCGACTGGAGTTAGTAAGTTCACTGGTGAGTCCAAGCCCGATACTTGGCTTGAAGTTTTGGTCATCACTCCCGACTAGACAATACCGTACATCGCGTACATCCTAAGGAAAGAACTCCCAGAGGATGAAGAATAGGCTCAACAGATCATCCATCGATCCAAGGCCTTTACAGTCATAAAGGGACAGTTGTATAGAGAAAGCGCGTCTGGTGTCAGTCAGAAGTGTATAACACCAGAAGAAGGTCAGATAATCCTTGATGATATCCACTCGGGGACCTGTGGTCATCATGCGTCCTCTCAGACCATTGTGGCTAAAGCATACCGAGGGGGATTCTACTGGCCAAGAGCAAATGAAATGGCGAAAGAGATAGTCGACAAATGTGAAGGATGTTAGTTTTACTCCAATATGTCGCACAAGCTCGCGTCAGCCCTGAAAACCATTCCACTCGTCTAGCCCTTCGCTGTTTGGGGACTGGACATGGTTGGACCACTGAGAACGGGCAGGAGCAGCTTCACTCATGTGCTAGTAGCAGTCGACAAGTTCACCAAATGGATTGAAGCCAAGCCTATCAAGAATCTTGATGCTTGCACTGCTATCAGTTTCATTAGAGAGTTGATATTCAGATATGGAGTTCCGCACAACATCATCACTGACAATGGGTCAAACTTCGATTCTGACAAATTCAGAGCCTTCTGCGCCTCTCAGG
Source organism: Triticum aestivum (assembly GCF_018294505.1). Classification (NCBI taxonomy): domain Eukaryota; kingdom Viridiplantae; phylum Streptophyta; class Magnoliopsida; order Poales; family Poaceae; genus Triticum; species Triticum aestivum. Next base: position 158,609,933 of record NC_057809.1, read on the forward strand.
GCACACGAGTCGACTACGCTTCGGTCGCTCACCCCCAGTCGAATGGACTAGCGGGAAAATCAAACGGCTTAATTCTCAAAGGACTGAAACCCCGACTGATGCACGACCTCAAGCACGCAGGAGGTGCATGGGTCGACGAGCTTCCATTAGTTCTTTGGGGATTGAGGACAACCCCGAACCGATCGACCGGAAGAACCCCATTCTTTCTGGTGTACGGAGCCGAAGCAGTTTTGCCAAGTGACCTGCTTCACAACGCACCCCGAGTCAAGCTCTACTCTGAAGATGAAGCAGAACAAGCCCGGCTGGACGTAGTCGACCTCCTGGAAGAAGAAAGAGAAATGGCCATGATCTGATCGACCATCTATCAGCAAGACTAGCTTCGATTCCATGCCAGAAATGTGAAGAGTTGAGCCTTCCAAGAAGGAGACTTGGTCCTCTGAGTGGATCAACAGAAACCACACAAACTCGCTCCTACTTGGGAAGGTCCCTACATAGTCACCAGAGTCCTCCACAATGGAGCGTACCACCTTTATAATGTCGATCGCCAGATTGATGAGCCACGAGCCTGGAATGCGGAGCTGCTCCGCCCCTTTTATACTTGAATTCTCACTCGGATGAGATGTAATAAGAAAAACTTCTGTAGTTTATTTATCAAAGACAAGAGCGTTATAATTTTCCCAGTGATTGTTATTGTTTTTGTTTGCGTGAGAAATCCCCCAGCGGGTGGCTTAGCTGCGAATCCGTTTCGCCTAAGTTTGTAAAAATAATTTCCTATCGAGTGTTGAGCCAGCCTCCCATTCGGGGGCTTAGCTGCGAACCCGTTTCGCCTAAGTGTTTGAAAATCCTACCGAGTGGTGAGCCAGCCTCCCACTCGGGGGCTTAGCTGCGAACCCGTTCCGCCTAAGTATTTGAAAATCCTATCGAGTGGTGAGTGACCGTCCCACTCGGGGGCTTAGCTGCAGTCCAGTACTCGCCTAAGTATTTGAAAATCCTACCGAGTGGTGAGCGACCCCCCCACTCGGGGCCTTAGCTGCAGTCTAGTACTCGCCTAAGTATTTGAAAATCCTACCGAGTGGTGAGCGACCCTCCCACTCGGGGGCTTAGCTGCAGTCCAGTACTCGCCTAAGTATTCGAAAATCCTACTGAGTGGTGAGCGACCCTCCCACTCAGGGGCTTAGCTGCAGTCCAGTACTCGCCTAAGTATTTGAAAATCCTACCAAGTGGTGAGCGACCCTCCCACTCGGGGGCTTAGCTGCAGTCCAGTACTCGCCTAAGTATTTGAAAATCCTACCGAGTGGTGAGCCAGCCTCCCACTCGGGGGCTTAGCTGCAGTCTAGTACTCGCCTAAGTATTTGAAAATCCTACCGAGTGGTGAGCGACCCTCCCACTCGGGAGCTTAGCTGCAGTCCAGTACTAGCCTAAGTATTTGAAAATCCTATCGAGTGGTGAGCGACCCACCCACTCGGGGGCTTAGCTGCAGTCCAGTACTCGCCTAAGTATTTGAAAATCCTACCGAGTGGTGAGCGACCCTCCCACTCGGGAGCTTAGCTGCAGTCTAGTACTAGCCTAAGTATTTGAAAATCCTACCGAGTGGTGAGCGACCCACCCACTCGGGGGCTTAGCTGCAGTCCAGTACTCGCCTAAGTATTTGAAAATCCTACCGAGTGGTGAGCGACCCCCCCCCACTCGGGGGCTTAGCTGCAGTCCAAGTACTCACCTAAGTTTGAAAAATCCATTCGAGTGGAGAGCAACCCTCCCACTCGGGGGCTTAGCTGCAGTCCAGTACTCACCTAAGTATTTGAAAATCCTACCAAGTGGAGAGCGACCCTCCCACTCGAGGGCTTAGCTGCAGTCCAGTACTCGCCTAAGTATTTGAAAATCCTACCGAGTGGTGAGCCAGCCTCCCACTCGGGGGCTTAGCTGCGGTCCAGTACTCGCCTAAGTTTGAAAAATCCTACCGAGCGGAGAGCGACCCTCCCACTCGGGGGCTTAGCTGCAGTCCAATACTCGCCTAAGTACGAAACACATCCCAATCCGCAAGGACGACGAGGTGCAGGTCGACTGCCACCTTCTCCTTGGGAGCTTCGCCACAAATACAACGTGCCCTCCATCTCAATCTGCAAGGACGAGGAGGTGAAGGTCGACTGCCACCTTCTCCTTGGGAGCTTCGCCACAAATACAACATGCGCTCCATCTCAATCCGCAAGGACGATGAGGTGCAGGTCGACTTCCACCTTCTCCTTGGGAGCTTCGCCACAAATACAACATGCGCTCCATCTCAATCCGCAAGGACGACGGGGTGCAGGTCAACTGCCACCTTCTCCTTGGGAGCTTCGCCACAAATACAACGTGCGCTCCATCCCACTCCGCAAGGACGACGAGGTGCTGGTCGACTGCCACCTTCTCCTTCTGAGCTCCACCACAAACACAACGTGCACTCCATCACCGACCCGCAAGGACGGTGAGGTGCAGGTCGACTGCTACCTTCTCCTTCGGAGCTACGCCACAAATACAAAAGTTGTCTCGAGTGAATAACGAGTTCCACTCAATGGGAGGATTCATGAAGATATTCAACGATAAACCAAGTTCAGATAAATCCTAAAGGTTCCAGACGACAGATCGAAGTGCTCTTGCATTCAGCCCGAAAGAGTTTAACGGTTACAAAAACCACTCGGCATTCCAAGGCAAATTTAAGGTGGGGCATAAAAGTTTGTTCACTCCGCAGGAGGAGGACTCGCAGGCTCGACGAACTCGTCCAGGTCGACGCCGTCGGCGATCCGAGTGGCTGCAGCAATAAAAGTCTCCATAAAAGATCGGAAGTCATGCCTCTGGGTGTTGGCGACCTTGATTGCTGCCAGCTTATCTTGTCGCACCTCCTTGCAGTGGACACGAACCAAAGACAGAGCCACATCAGCACCACACCGGGCAGAAGATTTCTTCCACTCTTGCACTGGATCAGGGATCTCGTTAAGTCGAGTCATCAGGGACTCAAGATCATTCTGGAACATGGCCTCTGGCCAAAGTGCCGTGTCGATCCGTGACGTGGCGACCTTCAGTCGAGCCAAGTAGTCCACAACACCGTTGATGCGGGATTCCAGTCGGAGCAGATTCATGGCAGTTTCATCTTTCACGGGAGAATTGATTGGGTCCAAACCTGGCTCAATCCGCCCAGTCTCCTCCTCGAAGTTCTGGCAAAACTCTGCATTCACGATCCAAGGATAAGTCAATTTTCGTATGCTGAGTCGACAAAAAACATCAGTCGAAACAAAATGTATACCTTCAAGCTCGATGAACAACTTCTTGGCAAGGCTCCTCACATAGCTCTCCAGATCGTCCCTCCTGCGAGCGATGCCTTCCATCTTCTCGTACAGGTTGAGATTGTCCTTCTTCAAGCGCGTGCACTCCTTGTTGGCTTCGTTCAGAGCAGATTTCATCTTGGTGTTCTCTTCTTCCAATTGGCCGACCGAAGCCAGTTTCTGTTCAGCCAGAGCGGTTCTGTCGTCAGCTTCCTTTTGAGCAGCAGCCAAATCCTGATCCTTCTTCGCCAGAGCTTCTCTCAGTTTTTCTGCAAAGAAATGGTGCTTGATTCAGAAAGAGCAGAAGGGTACTCAAGCCTAAGACAAACCAGTCGACAAGCTCGTCTTACCATTGGCGTCGTCCTTGGCCTTTTGTAGCTCTGTCTTGGCCAATTCCAACTCAAGGTTTAGTTGGATCTACTGTTTCTCCAAGTCAGCAAAGCGAGCTCCAAGATCACAAGATTTCTGAAATCATGGAGGAGAAGTTATTTTACTGCAAAAAACGACAAAGACAATAAATACTAAGACTACGGTCGACTGCCCGCAGTCCACCATAGTCTCGGGGACTACACCCAGTGGGTGCACTTTGCGTGCCCCCACCGGTACTGATCCCACTCCACCGGCCCGCCGGAGTCGAGTGCAGGGAGTAAAAAAAGAGAGAAAGAAGAACTTAGACCATAGAACTCACACCACAGTCGACTGCCAGCAGTCGACCGCGGTCTCGGGGACTACACCTAGTGGGTGCACTTAGCGTGCCCCCACCGGTTCTGATCCCACTCGCCCAGACCGAGTAGAAGAGACAAACTACCTGTTCGATTTACACTCGACACAGCCAGACCAGATCGAGCGAAAGAATCAAAATACAAAGACTACAGTCGACTGCCAGCAGTCAACCGTAGTCTCGGGGACTACACCCGGTGGGTGCACTCAGCGTGCCCCCACTAGTTCAAAAATTCAATCGACGCACCCACTGGATGTACAGATGCAACGATTTTCAGAAAGAGAGTCTTCAGATAGCATGTCCTAACAGAACAAGCGGTGACCAACTAACCTGAATGTTGCTTTGGAGAGCCGAGCTGGCGTCGTAGGCGGCCTGACTGGCGTCCCGCACCATCTTCATCTTCTCTATCATAATGCCCGCCTGGCGTATGGCTTCCTTGGCAGCATTCACTTCGTCCTCTGGGACATGATGGGTCGCAAAAACTGAAGGTGGGTCGGCAGGGGCCTGAGCAGTCGACGAAGAAGGCAAGGCACTCAACAATGGTACATCGAAGGTAACAGAACCCCGATTGGCATCACCAGCGTCCTGAACGACTGGTTCCGCCCTCGGCGTCGACTGTGGCACCTTGCTTGTAGGAGCTTGCCTATTTTTCCTCGTCAAAGGCCTCTCAGGCTCTTCATCATCATCATCATCAGGGAGGTCAATAATGTTAGGAGCTGTTCAAAGATCAATCGCCAAAATCACATCACCCAATGGTACACATTGCAGTTGAGTCGACCAAATAAAGACAGAATGTCAGAAATCATACCCAGATTGGAAGTGAATGCATCCTCCATTACCTCATCCTCGTCCCTGCAAGCTGAGGTCCCGGAAGTAGCAGCGCTGCCAGTTCCAAAGTTCGTCTGGTTAAATCAAGAAAAAACAAATAGCACGGGGCATCGAGTGAATACAAAGGGAGACACTCACGCAGAAGCGACGGGGATGTCAATCTTAATCTTCGGCAACGCCTTCCGAGGCTTCTTCTCTGCAACTTTGGGATGCTTTGATGCTTTTTCAGTTGGGGTTGGTGAAGAGGTCCGAGGACGCTTTGAAGACTGACCAGCCTGAGCAATCGCCTTTTCACGGGCACTCGGTCGGTCTTGGTCAAGCTTGGATCGCCTCTCCCTGCGAGGAGGCGACTCGACTTCTTCTTCGTCACTTGGGTCGTCACTTTCTTCGTCCCCCTCACCATCAGAATACCATTCGCCACTGTCGCCGCCGCTCGCCTCTCCTTCCAGGTCTTGCTCTTGCTCTCCGTTGGGCATTGAATACATTTTGATAAGGACCTGAAAGAAAGCAAGAAGAATAAAGTCAGTCGACGCAGTATAGACAGCTGCGCGAGTGAATTCAGATTACAATCAAAAGCTTAGAATCAGACCTTTTCTGGTTCATGGGACTGGTCGAATGGAGGAACTCTCCTGGATCCCCTGGGGTTGTCCTTGTTTCCGGTGATGCCCGACAGCCACTTCTCCAGTGTGTCGTCATTGACCTCCTCCAGGTGAATCCGAGTGGTGTCGTCAAGACCCGAATACATCCACATCGGATGGTCTCGAGCTTGAAGAGGATGGATGCGCCGCCGAAGGAAAACCTCCAAGAGATCCATACCAGTGACCCCGTCACGGATAAACTAGACAACTCGTTCGACCAGCACCCTAACCTGCGCCTTCTCCTCCGGGAGCACCTTCAAAGAGGAGGGTTTCCTCACTCGGTCCATGGTAAAAGGAGGGAGGCCAGTCGACTGCCCTGGCGTCGGCTGGTCTTTGCAGTAAAACCAGTTCGACTGCCATCCGCGAACCGAGTCGGGAAGAATCATGGCTCAAAAGGAACTTTTCCCTCTCATCTGAACACCAAGACCCCCGCACATCTGAATCACTTGTGTTCTCTCGTCACTTGTATTGGCCTTTTTCACTGTCTGAGAACGACAGGTGAAAATGTGCTTGAAAAGATCCAAGTGAGGCCGACAACTCAAGAAATTCTCGCACAAAGACACGAAAGCAGCGAGATACACGATTGTGTTGGGAGTGAAGTGGTGGAGTTGTACCCCAAAGAAATTCAGAAATCCCCGAAAGAAAGGGTGAGGAGGCAAGGAAAATCCACGGTCGACATGGGTGGCAAGGAGAACGCGCTCACCCTCCCGAGGTTGCGGCTCGGATTCCTCCCCCGGAAGCCGCGCCGATCCATGGGGGATCAGCCCTCTGTCGGCTAGGTCGTCGAGGTCTTATTGGCGGATCGCCGAGCGGATCCAGTCTCCCTAGATCCAGCCCTTCGGCAGGCCGGCTCGCGAGGAAGATCCACCCCGACTGGTCGCCTTCCCCTTCGCCTTTGCTGTCGCCTTCTTCGCCCGCTCCAGAGCTGCCGTCTTCTCCTTCCCCATCGTCGCCGGCGAGACGCGTACGGAGCGGTGGCGCTGGGGCGAGAGCGAGCGCGACGAAGAAGCCTGAAGAAGAGAAGAGGAAATGAGAACGCATTGTTCAAGAAACCCCGGTCCGACGCCTTATATGAGGTCGCTTCCGAGTGGCTGAATGGTAGGCCCGGACGGTCCTGTCAAATCTCGTAACGATCACGCGCGCGATACGTGGCGAAAAAGGTGGCACGAAGATCGAGGCAGCTCCGCTCTATCCCATCCCATTACTGTGGCCTCCCCCGTCCCGTGCGCTTCCCAAAATTCGAATCCCGCGAAATCTGCGGGCAGCGGAACAACTTGTCAGACGGAAGACCTCCTCCACACTGTCACTCAGAGCTTTTCAAGTAAAGAAACTCACTCGACAAAAAACTAAGAATGGATCAAGGCGACTGAAAAGGAAGTTGCTGTCATCACTCAGGTTCATTGATCCGAAACAAGATATGCTCATGGCATGAAAAATGAGTCGGAGAAGTTCTCAACTCCTTCCCCACTCAAACCTCGATCCATTAGGGGGCTAATGATGAAGCTATGTACCTAGGGTAGGGTCATGGACCTGTCCCAACTGCCCTACCCAAGGACATCTCTAGAAGAAATCACCTTTCAATCGACTTGGAGGTGTTCCACTCGACAGACTCGAAGACACTCGACCAAGAAGCAATCACTCGACCAATATCCAACCACTCGACGGCTAGGAGACCTAAAGTCACTCCACACGCTAACGGTCGGTCATTAAGTAGCTTTTATGGTCATCATAGCACTTTATTAGGGGCGTTACCAGTAACGCCCGACCTTAATGTATTTAAAACCCTGCATAACTGAGGGCCGGAGGGGTCCGGCGAACTCTATATAAGCCACCCCCTCCTCAGTGTAAAGGGTTCGCACCCCTGTAATTCGTACACACATAATCCAGTCAACCGCCTCCGGGCTCCGAGACGTAGGGCTATTACTTCCTCCGAGAAGGGCCTGAACTCGTAAACCTTGTGTGCTTACAACTACTCCATAGCTAAGATATTGCCTCTCCATACCTACCCCCTACATTACTGTCGGACCTAGAACCACGACAGCCACGGCGACCTTCCCCAGCTCCACCCTCCGCTACGGCTGCCGTCGGCGGCCTTCTATCCATGTTGGAGCTGCCCCCCGCCTGGATCCGGCCTCGCATAGCCGCCTCGCCTGGATTTGGTCCCGGCGCCGCCCCACTCTTGGGTCCGGCTACCGTGCCAATCCCGCACCTGGGTCTGGCCGCCGCAGTGCACTCACCCCACTCCTAGGTCCGACAGTCGCGCCGCCCCCACGCCTGGGTCCAACCATCAGCACCCCCTCCCCTGGCACACGAGCGCCGACATCTACCGCCAATCCCCAAGCACACCGCCCAAAGGGCCCACGCCCCATCCCCCGACACTATCCCGCCTCGCTGGCGCACCATGGATGTCTTCCTCTTCTGCCTAGATCTTCTTCGTCCTTGGTGCTTGCGTGCACATGACAGCCACATGTGGTGTGAGGAGAAGCCAAGCTAAAAGAAGAACACACTTTCTTCACATGTGTGTGCACGCAAGACAGGCACAAAGAAGATCGGAGCCGCCGACCCCAACAGTGGAACAACAACTATGATCGAGGTGATTCTTGTGTTATAACATATATATGTTCTCAGCAATCCAGTAGGCTGTTCTTTGCTCTGAACTCTGCAACGTGGCATAATACAGTAATCCTGACCGCTCCTTCTGAATAATGGAGTTGACTTATCAGCAGAAAGTCTTGAACAATATGACCATCTCTGCTTCTGAAAACGTTGTTAACTTCACTCCCTATCCATCTAGTTAGCGCAAAGGTTTTTTGTGCTGCAAAAGCAAGGATGGAGGCCTTGAAGGACCATCATTTTCTGTAGCTGGGATGCAGAAGAGTACGGATTGGTAAGTGGATCTCTCTTCCAGCACCACATTTGTTTATTATACATATGTAGGCAACTTAAAAGCAGATGCAATGGTGATCACAATTTACGTTTATGCAGACAGGATCAACTGAATGGGTTGAAGAAAACAGGGAGATGCTTTCCTCGAGGGGTGTTGCATATCTGAATATTGATGTTTCAGAGTCGGTCTAGTTTTACTCCCATCTACAACTCCCCAACTTGATGAACTACTAATGGAATCAATTAAAATGGAAAGAGTACTAACTGATAGTCAGTTTTTTGGTTTTGGTCATACAAAAGAGTAGCTGTTGAGTGGTCAACACTCTATAGTGGGTGCGTCAACTTTGAACCACCTGTCTCTGACAATATCATGCTTATGCTATTTTTCTTATTAATAACAAGATGGTCAAAAAGTCAAAACATTTTGTTTTTTCAATTCATGAAGGTTCAAGACACCGACAATTCATCTCAGACGGCTTATGATTCATGGGTAAAATCCAATGCTTCTCCCAACGTGAGTTGTAAAATGACTTCCTTATACAGTTAGCACACCGTTATCACTTGCGATATATAGTACTGATTGCGGTCAAACTCTGGGTTCCTTTGTGCGTAAAATGAAACCTGCAGCTTCGGGGTTTCATGTCTGAATCTTCATTTCTAAATTTCAGCTCCAACTCTGAAAATGTTCCTAGCTATTTACTGTAGTTAACATATATTGTCTCTGATATCCTGCATGAAGATTCAACGACTGGGCAATGGAGGATCAGACTATGCAGCATTCGTTCAACATGTTGGCATTCCATCCACCAACTTGATATTTGGAGAAGGTAGGGGCGCATTTCATATTGTTTATTCTTACGGTTTCTCGTATCTCTAATGGTGCTCCTTGGACATTGACAGGGCCAGGATATCCTGTTTACCACTCTTTATACGATGATTTTGTAAGGGTGGAGAAGTTCGCGGACCCTGGGTTCTGTAGGCATGTCGCAGGTGCAGCCCCGTATTCATTTTGTGCTGTGTGTTACTCCCTCCGTTTAAAAATATAATATGTTCTAACCTTTGTATGAACCGGATGCATACAGTCATGTTTTAGTGTGTATGTTTACTCATTTCAGTTCATATGTAGTCCATATTGAAATATCTAAAACATCTTAAATTTGTGAACGGAAGGAGTTGTACTTGGTAGCTTCACAGCATAACCAACATCATCATCACACAGCTGCTAGCCGCTGCAGCATCAACAACAATAGTGCGGCGCTCCTGGTGCTCCTCTCCCTCTACTGCCTTGCATGCTACAATGCCACCGCCTCCTCACTATATAGAAAGTTTGAGTGAGGAAAAATTCCAGGTCATGAACGAACATGAAGAAGTTCTAATGTGATGGTGCTATTCCCTGTAGTTATTTGTTTCTCGTGAATGCATTTGGTTGTGGCTGATGGATCTCTATCTTAATATATTCTTTGCTTTATTCTAGTGTGACCTGCACAGAGCTCTCTCTATTCTTGTTTTAATCAACTCACTGATGCATGTACTGAGTAATTCGTGCGACTTTACTACATCTTGTTTCAGATAGCAGCCCAACACTAATTCTTATTTCTGATTTGAATGCCAGCTGAATCCATTTATTAAGTTGTGACTTTAATTGTGCCCATGTAATGTTGTTGGAGAGGAAATCTGGAGTTAACTGAAGTCCAACTATTACGTTGGACAAGGTTCATCTACTTCACGGTCAGCAAAATTCGACCCTCCCTAGCGTGCCAACTATTTTTAATATCACAAAAATAAGTGCATATAGTTGATGAGAAAACCTCAAGGAAATTCAAACATTATGTTTTGAAGAAGTTCACTTATACAAAGTGATAGAAGGTTGGGAAAAACAGAGAAGAAACATTGGTGTTAAAAAATAAGCCAAAAGGCATTTAACTAAAAAAAGAGTTTGCTAAAAAACGCTAGAAGTTTACAAAACCCCAAAGCTTGTAAGTTAAAACAGTAGACAATTTTTTCCGTCTCTGAAACTAAACCAAGAAGTTTAAATTTAAGATACATAGCAGGTCAATGTTCATAAGAAAATCAGAAAAAATTATCTAAATAAAAGCAAGAAATTCAAATTAACATACAACATGAGTTTGATGCTTATTTTTTATAAAAAGAACATTGTTTTACGGTTCAAAAAATGGAAAAAGAAAGTATTTCAAATAAACCAAGAAGTCCAAATTATATATAAAAAGAAGTTCAATATTTATATAAAAAAACATGTTTTCTTTCTTACTAAGAATAAAATTAAAGAAGTTCAAATTAAAATAAAAGGAGTAGTTTGATGTTTACGGAAAACTCAAATTCTTTCCATTTCTAGGAAAAATAAAAGTATGAGGTTCAATTTTGAAAAAAAAAGTTTGATGCTTATTAGAAAACATATTTTTTTTCTAAGAATAAGACTAAGAAGTTCAATTCAAAATAACAGAGAAGTTTGAAGTATATAAAAAACTCAGATTTGTTGCAATAAGTTCACGTGCACCACCGTGCATGGTTCAGAATTTATATTGCGGGACGTTCGACCTTCAATTACATGTTTTAAAATGGAAAAAATGACGTTCGACCTTCAATTGCATGTAATTCGATGTATACACAAAAAATGTGACAGAAGTTCATAGTGAAAACAACGAGAAGTTCAATTACTGCAAGGAATGCATTTCAGGTGAGAATAAAAAGTATAGAAAAAATAAAAGCATAAAAGGTTTGTTGAAATAAGTTCATGTGCTCTGTCCAGGGAAGTTCAAAAATTCCTGCGAGAGAGGTTCACCTCGTATTTCCATGTTTGATTTTTCCGTATAAAAATCGAATACAATTTCTTTACTTAAAATATGAAAAGGTGAAGTTCAAATTTAAATAACAGAGAAGTTCGGAGTTTATTAAAACCTAGGATTTACTTGTTAAAAAAATAAAAAACACAAGCCATTTTTTGCACTTTTAAAAACAACTCATAAACGAAAAATGGTTGCTAGAAGTTCAAGTACTCGGCGAGGAAAAGTTAAAAAAATCTTGTGAGAGAGGTTCACCGTGTATTTAGATGTCCAAAATACATTAAAAAATGTTATTTTTTGTGTTTTAGAATAATTATCTCAAACCAGAGAGAAGTTCAAAGTGATAACAGTCGGAAGTTCACGTACTACATGGTGCGTATTTCATATAAGAAAAAATACAATAAAGTGAAACAGAGTGAAGTTCAGACAGACTTGCCCCAGAAGTTCAACTACTTCACGCAGTGCAAAAAACAACACATAAAAACAGAGTGAAATTCAAACAGACATGCCCGAGAAGTTCAACTACTTCACACAGTGCATTTCCATCCGCGATGAAGGCAGAAATCATGATCTTGTCATTTTCTAATTTATTTCAAAACGGTAGGAAAATCATTTGTGTAAGTTAAAGTCCTCGGTCGGAGAAAGTTAAAAAAAATATTGTGAGAGAAGTTTGTACAACAAGAATATCATTTGTGTAACACTGACGAAATGGATACGAAAATTACAAACGAAAATATGCCACAGAAGTTCAATGTGAAAACAGCAGGAAGTTCGACTACTATAGTGAATGAATTTGAGATGAAAAACTTTTAAAATCGTCGCGAGTACGAAAAAACGATCAACACGGGAAAGTTGCATGTTTACATCAGCTTTCCACCGGTATATCACTTGCTCAATTTCGATGAGTGGATGGAGAGCTACAAGTAGTGGATGGATATCTACGAGCAAAAAAAGCACGTGAAAAAGCAGAGTGAAGTCCAGGTACACGCGGCGAGAAGTTCAGATTCTTCACGCGGTGCATTTTCGAAAAATCTATTTCGCGACAAAGGCAGAACGAATGATCTCGCCATTTTCGCAATTACTTGAAAACGGCTAGGAATCAGAGAAAACCATCAACATGAAAAAGTTTCGCATTTTTCGTAGCTTTTCAACGGGATATTATTTGCCCTTTCCGTTAAAGTTTGTAGAAAATACAGCGAAAATACGTTTTTCTCCATTTTCGAAACTGACTTAAAACCATAAAGAATTGGGAGAAACAATACATACCAAAAAGTTTCGCATTTGTTCAAGCTTTCCAACGCCATATCATTTGCTGCATTCGGACGCACGGTGAAAAAATTAGCTCGAAAATACAAACTCGGTAGCACTTGGACCATTTTCTAAATTACTCTTAAACCATTCAAAATTAGAAAAACACTTTCAACATGAAAAGTAGCGCATTTTCATAAGCTTTCCAACACCATATCATATGCCTCAATTAGATTAGCCGTTTAGAAATGACATCGAAAATACGAACTCAGCTGTTCGGTTTACAAAATTTTACGCTTTTTCAAATTATTCTTTAACCATAGGGAATTAGAGAAAACTTTCAACATGTGGAAGGAGCGGTTTGGTAGCAGCTTTCCAACGCCATATTATATGCCTCATTCCAATATACGGTTTAGAAATACAATCGAAAATACGATTCACGTTTTTTGTGTGAAGAAAAAACGGTATTCAAAACTGCTCTTAAACCACTTGCATTTTGCCAAAAAATTAAGTTGGGTCATGATACTGGTGTCCATACCTTTCCAACGGTATATCGCAAGCCCCATTTGGGCAATGTTAGCGGAAGTTCAACCTAGTTCACAGGGAAGTTCAATGTACTACTAGCGGGGCAGGTTAGGTTGTGATCAGAATAGTGTTTATATATATATAGGGGCACCGCTAGAACACACAACAACAATTGTTAGCCGTGTGCGGCATCCCCCTCCACAGTTTACGCCTCCGGTCATATTCACGTAGTGCTTAGGCGAAGCCCTACGCGGATTACTTCATCATCACCGTCACCATGCCGTCGTGCTGACAGAACTCTCCCTCGACACTTTGCTGGATCAAGAGTTCGAGGGACTTCATCGAGCTGAACATGTGCATAACTCGGAGGTGCCATACGTTCGGTGCTTGATTGGTCGGAACGAGAAGAAGTTCGACTACATCAATCACGTTGTCAAATGCTTGTGCTTTCGGTCTATGAGGGTACATGGACAAACTATCACCCTCTCATTGCTATGCATCTCCTAGGTAGATCTTGCATGATCGTAGGATTTTTTTTTGAAATTGCATGCTACATTCCCCAACACTGGTATCAGAGCCAGGTCTATGCGTAGGTGATATGCACGAGTAGAACACAAAGAGTTGTGGACGGTGATAGTCATACTGCTTACCATTAACGTCTTATTTTGATTCGGTGGTATTGTTGGATGAAGCGGTCCGGACCAACCTTACATGACCACGTTCATGAGACCGGTTCCACTGACATAAATGCAACTATTTTTGCATAAAGGTGGCTGATACGTCTCCGTCGTATCTCCTTTTCCCAACACTTTTGCCCTTGTTTTGGACTCTAACTTGCATGATTTGAATGGAACTAACCCAGACTGACGCTATTTTCAGCAGAATTGCTATGGTGTTATTTATGTGCAGAAACAAAAGTTTTCGGAATGACCTGAAACTCCATGGAGATTATTTTTGGAAATAATAAAAAATATTAGCAAAAGATCAAGGCCAGGGGCCCCACACCCTAGCCACGAGGGTGGGGGGCACGCCTGCCCCATAGGCGCGCCCCTACCTCGTGGGCCCCCTGGAGCTCCTCCGACCTCAACTCGAACTCTATATATTCGTGTTCGGAGAGAAAAAAAATCAGAGAGAAGGATTCATCGCGTTTTACAATACGGAGCCACCACCAAGCCCTAAACTCTCTCGGGAGGGCTGATCTGGAGCCCGTTCGGGGCTCCGGAGAGGGGAATCCGTCGCCATCGTCATCATCAACCATCCTCCATCACCAATTTCATTATGCTCACCGCCGTGCATGAGTAATTCCATCGTAGGCTTGCTGGAGGGTGATGAGTTGGATGAGATTTATCATGTAATCGAGTTAGTTTTGTTAGGGTTTGATCCCTAGTATCCACTATGTTCTGAGATTGATGTTGCGATGACTTTGCTATGCTTAATGCTTGTCACTAGGGCCCGAGCGCCATGATTTCAGATCTGAACCTATTGTGTTTTCATGAATATATGTGAGTTCTTGATCCTATCTCGCAAGTCTATAGTCACCTACTATGTGTTATGATCGGGCAACCCCAAAGTGACAATAATTGGGACCACTCCCGGTGATGATCGTAGTTTGAGGAGTTCATGTATTCACTATGTGTTAATGCTTTGGTCCGATACTCTATTAAAAGGAGGCCTTAATATCCCTTAGTTTCCATTAGGACCCCGCTGCCACGGGAGGGTAGGACAAAAGATGTCATGCAAGTTCTTTTCCATAAGCACGTATGACTATATTCGGAATACATGCCTACATTACATTGATGAATTGGAGCTAGTTCTTTGTCACCCTAGGTTATGACTGTTACATGATGAACCACATTCGGCATAATTCTCCATCACTGATCCATTGCCTACGAGCTTTCCATATATTGTTCTTCGCTTATTTACTTTTCCATTGCTATTATTATCATCACTACAAAACACCAAAATATTACTTTTGCTATCGTTACCTTTTGCTACCGTTACCACTACTATCATGTTACTTTGCTACTAAACACTTTGCTGCAGATATTAAGTTATCCAGGTGTGGTTGAATTGACAACTCAACTACTAATACTTGAGAATATTCTTTGGCTCCCCTTGTGTCGAATCAATAAATTTGGGTTGAATACTCTACCCTCGAAAGCAGTTGCGATCCCCTATACTTGTGGGTTATCAGTGGCTAGCGGGTGTCTGTTTCTCCAACTTTAGTTGAATCGAATTTGAATGTGGCCGATCCTTGTTGAAGGTTAAAACAACAAACTTGACGAAAAACCGTTGTGGTTTTGATGCGTAGGTAAGAACGGTTCTTACTAGAAGCCTGTAGCAGCCACCTAAAACTTGCAACAATAAAGTAGAGGACGTCTAACTTGTTTTTGCAGGGCATGTTGTGATGTGATATGGTTAAGACATGAGGTGATAAACATTATTGTATGAGATGATCATGTTTTGTAAAAGTTACTAGCAACAGGCAGGAGCCTTATGGTTGTCTCTTTATTGTATGAAATGCAAACGCCATGTAATTGCTTCACTTTATCACTATGCGTTAGTGATAGTTGTAGAAGCAATATTTGGCGAGACAACCACGACGCTACAATGGAGATCAAGGTGTCGAGCCGGTGACGATGGAGATCATGGTGGTGCTTTGGAGATGGAGATCAAAAGCACGAGATGGTGATGGCCATATCATGTCACATATTTTGATTGCATGTGATGTTTATCTTTTATGCATCTTATTTTGCTTAGTACGGTGGTAGGATTATAAGATGATCCCTTAGCTAAATTTCAAGGTATAAGTGTTCTCCCTGAGTATGCACCATTGCGAAAGTTCTTCGTGTTGAGACACCATGTGATGATCGGGTGTGATAGGCTCTACATTCACATACAATGGGTGCAAGACAGTTTTGCACATGCAGAATACTCGTGTCAAACTTGACAAGGCTAGCATGTACATACATGGCCTCAGAACACTGGAGACAAAGGTCGAACGTGAATCATATAGTAGATATGATAAACATAGAGATGTTCACCATTGATGACTACTCCATCTCACGTGATGATCGGACATGGTTTAGTTGATTTGGACCACGTATCATTTAGATGACTTGAGGGATGCCTATCTAAGTGGGAGTTCTTAAGTAATATGATTAATTGAACTTAATTTATCATGAACTTAGTCTTGATAGTATTTGCATATCTATGTTCTAGATCAATAGCTTGCGATGTACCTCCCTGTTTTTTTGATATGTTCCTAGAGAAAAATAAGTTGAAAGATGATAGTAGCAGTGATGCAAATTGGGTCCGTGATCTGAGGATTATCTTCATTGCTGCACAGAAGAATTATGTCCTTGATGCACCGCTAGGTGACAGACCTATTGCAGGAGCAGATGCAGACGTTATGAATGTTTGGCAAGCTCGGTATGATGACTACTTGATAGTTTAGTGCGCCATGCTTTACGGCTTAGAACCGGGACTTCAAAAACATTTTGAACGCCACAGAGCATATAAGATGTTCCAAGAGCTGAAATTGGTATTTCAGACTTATGCCCGAGTCGAGAGGTATGAGACCTCTAACAAGTACTTTGCCTACAAGATGGAGGAGAATAGCTCAACCAGTGAGCATGTGCTCAGAATGTCTGAGTACTACAATCGCTTGATTCAAGTGGGAGTTAATCTTCCAGATAAGATAGTGATTGACAGAGTTCTATAGTCACTATCACCAAGTTACTGGAACTTCGTGATGAACTATAATATGCAAGTGATGACAAAAATGATTCCCGAGCTCTTCGCGATGCTAAAATCGGCGAAGGTAGAAATCAAGAAAGAGCATCAAGTGTTGATGGTTAACAAGGCCACTAATTTCAAGAAAAGGGACAAAGGAAAATAAAGGGAACTTCAAGAAATAATGGCAATCAAGTTGCCACTCCCGTGAAGAAACCCAAAGCTAGACCTAAGCCTGAAACTGAGTGCTTCTACTGCAAAGGGAATGGTCACTGGAAGCGAAACTACCCCAAATACTTAGCTGATAAAAAGAATGGGAAAGTGAAAAAAGGTATATTTGATATACATGTTATTGATGTGTACTTTACTAGTGTTCATAGTAACCCCAGGGTATTTGATACTGGTTCAGTTGCTAAGATTAGTAACTCGAAACAGGAATGGCAAAATGAACAGAGACTAGTTAAGGGCGAGGTGACGATGTGCATTGGAAGTGATTCCAAGGTTGATAACATCACCATCGCACACTCCCTCTACCTTCGAGATTAGTGTTTGACATAAATAAATGTTATTTGGTGTTTGCGTTGAGCATGACTATGATTGGATCATGTTTATTGTGATACGGTTATTCATTTAAGTTAGAGAATAATTGTTGTTTTGTCTACACGAATAAAACCTTCTATGGTCATACACCCAATGTAAATTGATGACCCACAAGTATAGGGGATCAATTGTAGCTCTTTTCTATAAGTAAGAGTGTCGAACCCAACGAGGAGCAGAAGGAAATGACAAGTAGTTTCCGGTAAGGTATTGTCTGCAAGTGCTGAAATTGTAAGTAGCGGAGTAGTTTGATAGCAAGATAATTTGTAACGAGCAAGTAACGATAATAGTTAAAAAAAGTGCAGCAAGGTAGCCCAATCCTTTTGAGGCAAAGGATAGGCCAAAACAGTCTATTATGATAAGCAAAGTGTTCTTGAGGGTACACGGGAATTTCATCTAGTCACTTTCATCATGTTGGTTCGATTTATGTTTGCTAGTTTGATAATTTGATATGTGGGTGGTCCGGTGCTTAGGTGCTGTTCTTACTTGAACAAACCTCCTACTTATGATTAACCCTCCCGTAAGCATCCGCAACTATGAGAAAAGTATTAAGAATAAATTCTAACCATAGCATTAAACTTTTGGATCCAATCAGTCCCTTACGGAATAGTGCATAAATTGGGGTTTAAGCTTCTGTCACTCTCGCAACCCACCATCTAATTGCTACTCCGCAATGCATTCCCTTAGGCCCAAATATGGTGAAGTGTCATGTAGTCGACATTCACATGACATCACTAAGGGAATAACAACATACATACTATCAAAATGTCAAACACATATCAAGTTCACATGATTACTTGCAACATGATTTCTCCCATGACCTCAAGAACAAAGGTAACTACTCACAGATAATAATCATGCTCAAGATCAGAGGGGTATTAAATAGCATAATGGATCTGAACGTATAATATTCCACCAAATAAACCATATGGTAATCAACTACAAGATGTAATCAACACTACTAGTCACCCACAAGCACCAATCTATAGTTCCGATAACAAGATTGAACACAAGAGATGAACTAGGGTTTGTGAGGAGATGGTGTTGTTGAAGATGTTAATGGATATTGCCCTCCCCAAGATAGGAGAGTTGTTGGTGATGATGATGACGATGATTTCCCCCTCCGAGAGGGAAGTTCCCCCGGCGGAATCACTCTACGGGAGGGCAAAAGTGCTCCTGCCCAAGTTCTACCTTGAGGCGACGGCGCTCCGTCCCAAAAGTCTCCTCCCCATTTTTATAGGTCAAAATCACTTATATACCAGAAGATGGGCACCAGAGGTGGGCCGAGGAGGCCACAACCCACCAGGGCACGCCTAGGGGGCCTGGCATGCCCAGGTGGGTTGTGCCCACCTCGTGGCCCCCTCTCATGTTTATTGGCTCTAGTATCTCTTATATATTCCATAAAAAATCTCTGCAAAGTTTCAGCTTATTTGGAGTTGTGTAGAATAGGTAGCCCCACGTAGCTTTTTTAGGTCCAGATTTCCAGCTGCCGAAATTCTCCCTCTTGGCGTGTTCCTTGCAAATTATGAGAGAAAAGGCATTAGAATTACTCCAAAAAGCATTATTATGGATAAAAACATTATAAATAACAGTAAGAAAACATGATGCAAAATGGACGTACCAACTCCCCCAAGCTTAGACCTTGCTTGTCCTTAAGCAAAAACCGAAATCGAAAAACATGTCCACATGCTTGGAGAGAGAGGTGTCGATAAAAACAAAATACGGACATAGAAGCATCATGTTGATTATTATAACAACAACAAAATTAGACATAGGACTTTTATCATATACTTTTTTCGCGGGATATCTGTGGCCACCTATGGGACCGGGCGGCCCCTTACTGGTTCGTCGAGGGACGTCACATTGCACAAAGAGCAGACTAGCGCGGCAGCACAGCAGAGAGCACACAAGCAATTTACCCAGGTCCGGGCCGCCGCGAGGCATAAGACCCTACTCCTGCTTTGGGGGATTGATGGTGGAAATGAACATGGTAGTGCGTGGTACACTTGCCCGGCAAGGCTTGCCTAAGGGTTATAGTGACCACAAGCGTATGGTGTCTTGGGTTTGTCAAGTTTCCAACTCTCCACCCCCTCATATGGGCAATCTAGATTAAGGGGTCACCACAGTGGCAAAACAGTCATTACCCACTGATATGATAGAAAATAGTGCTATCATACCTAACTCTGCGGGCTCACAGGGTGCATTAAATGCACCGCTCAGTGTCACACCACTAGCTGCCCGACAAGGCCTGCCGGGCTTATCTCGCCCGCTCCGCACCTGTTCTCTTGACACGTCGCTGGACGGGTGTCACCTATGGGTTTCTTCTGTAGCGGATGGCTTCCATGTGGAAAATGCTGCCACTTAATCACCTTGCAGCTTGACACCGCACTGATTGACGACATGGGTCGTACTTGCGTGGTTGTTCAGGCCCCGCAAGCCCCGACAGGCGCTGCCAGGGAGTCTTGGTTGCTTGCTTTTGGTGGTGCCGGGATCGCCTGCCCGACGAGGGAGACCCTTCTCTTGCCGATATCATGTTCCTTTGGCTCGATCTCGATCTCTCCGAGATGCATGTTGGTCCTTCAAGTCTCTTGGTTCTTCAACCTCTGACTTAAGGTGGTGTCCCAATCTTGATCTTGTGCCTCTGCATAGTTGGGCAACATACCCGGTGTCGGGGATATACCCCGCGGTATAACCCGGCTGGATCTTGGCGACTTACTGTTGACCTGCCCGGAGCTTAGCAATTCACGGGTAACCCGCCCGACCTTGGCGGCTCATTAGTAACCTGGCGGGTGGGTCAGGCAGACGACAAGGCCCGGTGGCCCAGAAGGCGGTTCATGGAAGTCCAGCTCAAGCTATGGTGGGTCGGTTTAAGAGGAAACCATAAGGAATATTCCCTTAGAAAGGAAGCAATACTAGGTCTCCACTTGTAATAGAGTAATCCTAATCCTAATCCTAATCCTAATAGGACTAGTCATGTAAGCTGCCGCTTCAACATATATAAGGAGGGACAAGGCTCCCCAAGGGGGACAGATTCACAAGTTCCACAAGTGAGACAAGTTAGGTTTAGACAGACAACTCAATAGCTCTCAAGATAGAGCACGTTTGTAATCGTGATCATCATCATCAATATCAATGAAGCAGGATGTAGGCTTTTGCCTCCATTGTGAGGGGCCGAACCAGGGTAAAACCCCGCGTCTCTCGTCCCGCTTAACCCCTCTCATGCTACCACATAGATGCATTGGCCTCACGACTAAGTCCTTTCACAGGACATCTGCCGTGACAATTCCACGTCAGTTAGCGCCCACCGTGGGGCTCGCGCACGGTGGTGTTGAGTTCTTGGAGGGATCTATTTCTGGGATTGAGAAGTTTGCGATGTGTTGGATGAAAAAGAGCCGGCGCAAAAGACATCCGACGAACAGTCAATGCGGCATATACAAGATTTAAGATCAAGAGAAAATTAGGGTCGCGTCTAGGCGCCAACGCACACGACCAGATGATCCGTCAAGGCCGGGTTAATTTTTTTGCCACTGCAAGTTGAAGTCTCGTATTCGAAATCAATCGGTACGAGATACGAGATACAAGTCGCCGAGTCCGACAAATTTGACGACTCATTTCTAAATCCAATTCGGAGGTCTATTTTCCTGCGTTTATATCCAGACGTGCTGACCCAGTACGAGTTACTCTGATGGTTGTTGCTCCCAAGGATAAATCATGGAAAGAGAGGCAAAGCTAGCAGCGTATGCGTCAAATCAGTCATTGCCACTACTTTTTCTGGCCTGAAGCCCGAGTCAAATCCAAATAACCCCCAAGCACTTCCACTAGTACTGTAAAAAAGGATAATATTATTTGAGTACTAGTAGATCGGGAAAAGAACAAGGAAATTATTGGATTGGCTGGCTACAATTGCATGAACACGTGAAAAAAGGGAGGAGTAGCTACGACCTGGAGAAGGACTCGAACAAGATTGGTAAAAAAACTCCACAATTCAGAGAAGGACTCGGCCATCGCTCGCGAGCGCCTCTGCCGCCACTGGCCGCAGACTGGCCCGGCACCCTACCTTGTCAGTCGCCACACACACGGCCTCCCACGCAGGCGTCTCCCCGCCCTCTACCTCCGCGCCTCCACTGCTACTGCGGTCACGACCTGTTTGAGTCGCCGCCCACTTCTGCCTCTAAAGGCGAAGACCACGCCTTTGAACTACTCTGCTGCAGCAGCCGCCGCCATAAGCCGCCCGTGCCGGGCCAGGCTCGCCTTCGCTTTGAGCTGCCACTCCATCTACACTGCGGGTGAGCCGCCCCTTGCTCCATTAATTCGTTGTGACTCGCCACGGTCAAGTCACCGCTGCCATGGTGAAAAGAAAAAAATGTGTGTCCGTAGCACGCCGAAGTACTGACGTCTGTGCGGCATTGCAAGTCACCAAAAATCAGGTCCTGAGGCCGTAAATGAAAGCTTAAATGGCCAAGGCGTCTGTTTGTGCCACTGCTCTCTACATTATCACATAAGGGGTCAACCGAATTGCTGCTGCTCGCAATTGCGAGTACTTCTACTACTCACTTCAAATTCAAGGAATTTCCACAACGTGGGAATCTGCAAACCAACAGATATCAGTCATAGAGTGAACGTCTGATGTTAATTCAGCAAAGCCAAATCTGATGGCTACCAGGAAAGAAACAAAAAAGATCCAACATTATGCATCATCAGGGTCCTCGTTCATCCTGCAAAAAACACCAGGTGTTATTTTTCCTATGTATTTTATCAGTACATGTTAATTCATCCGACAACAATTACTCTGGTCTGTAATATTTTTATGCAGGCCGACTATTAAAAGAAAAAAAAGGATGGTGTTATACCACGGATGCACGTTCGGCTGTGCCACGTGGCTTCACGGACAGGCGTGTCACGGTGCGGTTTTCATCAATGCACCGACCGATTCGCTTATCCATGCTGCCTTATAGCGCCACGGACGACTCGCCCGTCCGCCCTCGCAACCG
Organism: Triticum aestivum; assembly: GCF_018294505.1. Lineage (NCBI taxonomy): Eukaryota > Viridiplantae > Streptophyta > Magnoliopsida > Poales > Poaceae > Triticum > Triticum aestivum. Next base: position 158,632,199 of record NC_057809.1, read on the forward strand.
GTTCACGCATCCGCACCGGCTTACAACGAGAAGGACGACTTGCTCGTCTGCACCGGATTATAACGCCGTGGCTGACTCATCTGTCTGCTCCCGTGGCTGACTCGCCTGTGATTGATTTCAGCTCGCCATGGTGATCATCAACTCCGTGGTGATAATTACTGGCCTGATGCATCAGGTGAAATCCATCCAGTATATTTTTTATATTACATATTGCTTTATTTGAAAGAGCAATTACTCTGACTTACAAATTCTCTAATGTAGGACAAGTGGTCTACTGCAAAAGGGACTATTATATCACTGAGCTATTGAATGACATACCGGTTTATATCACGGTTAAATATGGAGAATCTCAAGCCAACTCCTTGAGTCGTCTTGAGACTCGGGGGCTACAATAACATGACTCAGCAGAATTGGCCGGTTTCAGTGAATTCAAGAACTCGGGGTCATTGGAGGGAAAATTAAGCTGGCCCCGGAGGCTATTACCTTATTAGCAAATGTTTAAAGGTTGTTAGAAAATTTCCGGCTTAAAAAGAAGGATTCCGATTCAAAATCCGGCTCAAGGGAAATCTGTCTCACACAAAGCGCTGAAGTTCTCAATATCCGGTTTAAAATCTGGCTCAAGGTAAATTGGTCTCTCACAAAGCTTTGAAACTTTCAATATCCGGTTTGAATTTCCGGTTCAGAAAGAATTTATTTCTCGCAAGTTCTAGTTCTCAAAAAAATTAAAGGTTGCCAAAGAGAACTTGCTGCCATGATGCACGGTTCAAAGATGGGTGTCCTACCTTATGGGCTTATCTTATTATGGTCACATGGGGGCTTCCTGTTCATTGAGCGAAGTTATGATTACCCTTTGATCTGGCTTATTGGCCACACACAAAAAAACTTGGGGGCTTTTACCCAAGTTAAAGGGACCAAAGAGAGTCTATTTCAAAAAGCACAACTCAAACATAGGTGCCCCTTGAGCACAGCTCAAAATATTGCTTGGGGGCTCTTTTGTTCTAAAGAACAAAGAGTTGTATAACCCTTGTAATAGGCTTAAAAGCCAGGCTTGGAAGCCAGGTGTATTCACCTAAAACCCCGGGTTATCCTACCTTTTTAAGTAAGCCACTCCGCCCAGGTAATCCTGGAATGACCCGCCAAACATTTGACAAGTCAATCTTATACAGACACTTAACTTGTCAAAATTAAAACGACGATTGGTTAATGTGAGGCCCATATTATAAGGTTTGTATATAGGTTTAACTCAGTGGCCTGGCAGCCCATGAAAAGCCTCATTTTTCGGCCTGGCAGCCCATGAAAAGCCTCGTTTTTCGTTGGTTTTTTATTTGACAGTTTCTTTCTTTTTTGAGGTTTATTTGATAAGGCTTATAAAGCTTTATGATTATAATTCACTGGTGTTTATTAACCCGACCTGGTTGTGGACTATAAGTCGCCAGTGTATGATGATCTTATATACTTGGAAGCGTTGTGCTCTAAGTTTTGGGATATTACCCCTTGTTGCATATGGCGTGGTAAGCCGGCGGCGTGACTAAAGTGAACAGGGCGTTGTGCTCTATATCTTCACGGTTATTGCGCTTACTGGCATGATAAGCTGGCAATGTTCATAAGTATCACAGAGGCTATAAGCCGTCGGGTTACAAAAATTCTGGCTTACAATGAATGCGCATTAAGTCGCCATCGGCCAAGAGCCGTCGAGTATTTAAACTCCGAATTTACTTGTCAACTGATAAGGTATTTGCATCTTTCATAGCCAAAATTGGCTGGATTTTCATGATGATATTGAATGATTGAGGTTTTCATACCGGATTATATTATTCAAATCTTGAATAGCCAACATGGCTGGATTTTATGGTTATCAATAAACCAGTATTATGATTGAGGTTTTCAAAGTCGCTTTCGTGCAATGGCTATTATTTTGGATATGATTTATTCTACAATGGAAGGAATAGTCCCGAGTCGTTGCAGGCTTACGACCCGGCACTTGGGGGCTACATCATTTAGTTGAGATTACATCAAATATGCAAGTCCCATGTCACTGCCAGCATGCACCATGATACTTGGGGGCTAATGCAAGGTCATTTCTTACTTGCCTCATTGAAGACCCGACTCATCACATTATAATGAGCCGACCCTTGGGGGCTACCAAGTGCTCCTGTCAGAAATTCAAGGTACACAAGCTTTAATCCGTTATATTGAAGGGTCCACTGCTCGGTTGGTAGAGTACAAAGCTCTTAACCATGTGGACATGGGTTCAAGCCCCACAATGGAAGCTACATCATATGATGTTATTTTCAATGAAGTATATATATAAAGTCCCAGCTCAGTATTATCTGACTGAGCCGGCCCTTGGGGGCTACATGTTGATGTTCAAATCTACATGATCATATCTACAAAGTCCCTACTCATTATTTCATAATGACCCGACCCTTGGGGGCTACACTGGTTGAAGTTTTTATGAGAATAAGGCAATTTCAAGTCCCAGGTTGCTGCAAGCATGACAACCCGGTACTTGGGGGCTACATATGTGGAATACTCAGTTTTGACTAGTGATTGAGATGAACAACATGGATTTCTTCAAAGGTTGCAACATTTATATTGAAGCAAGTCTTAAAGCTATCACTATGTTCTCTTCTTAAGACTTGGGGGGCTACAGGTGATATGAATATAATGGAGGAACATCTTCAAATTCTCGGTTTTGAGTAAAACAGGGAGATCAATTGTGTGACCTGGCGTTGGCAACAATCATGAACTGGCATTGGCAACAATCATGAACTGGCGTTGGCAACAATCATGACCTAGAATTATCAGTTTTTATAACCCGACGATTTTGTAAATCATAACTCGGCAAGTTCTACATTTTCAAGCCAGCTGGATATCACTTGAATATTTCAAAGACCGATATTTTTGTCAAGTCAGAGCATTGAAGGCTGACTCAAATGGATTCTTTATTTACAATATTTCTTCTACAAGAAAATTGATTATGAAGCTGGCCTAATGACCCAGATTTTCTAGAAGAAGGAAATAACAAGGACTTAAGGATGATCTGGTGCTGGTTTACAAGAATATTTAACCCGGAGCACAACCTGTCAAATTTCTTCTTGTGTTTATGTTGCAGATCAGTTTAACATGGATAAATCCAAATTAAACTGGGGGCTAATGTCGGGGATATATCCCGTGGTATAACCCGGCTAGATGTATGACCCGGATGGATCTGGGCAACTTACTGGTGACCTGCCTGGAGCTTGGCAATTCACGGGTAACCCACCCGATCTTGGCGGCTCATTAGTAACCCGGCGGGCGGGTCAGTCGGATGACAAGGCTCGGTGGCCCAGAAGGCGGTTCATGGAAGTCCGGCTCAAGCTATGGTGGGCCGGTTTAAGAGGAAAGCATAATGAATATTCCCTTACAAAGGAAGCAAGACTAGGACTCCACTTGTAATAGAGTAATCCTAATCCTAATAGGACTAGTCATGTAAGCCACCCCTTCAACATATATAAGGAGGGGCAGGGCTCCCCAAGGGGGACAGATTCACAAGTTCCACAAGTGAGACAAGTTAGGTTTAGACAGACAACTCAATAGCTCTTGAGATAGAGCACCTTTGTAATCGTGATCATCATCATCAATATTAATGAAGCAGGATGTAGGCTTTTGCCTCCAGCGTGAGGGGTCGAACCTGGGTAAAACCTCATGTCTATCGTCCCGCTCAACCCCTCTCAAGCTACCACATAGATGTGTTGGTCTCACGACTAAGTTCTTTTCACGAGGACATCTGCCGTGACAATTCCACGACACCCAGGGTCTGTTGCACCGACAGAATGCCTCGGGCCTACCCCAATCGCACTGTGGAGCATCGGCGGGGTAGGGCCTTATCGGTGTCAAAACCGGAGGATCACGGGTAGGGGGTCCCGAACTGTGCGTCTAAGGCGGATGGTAACAGGAGGCAGGGGACACGATGTTTACTCAGGTTCGGGCCCTCTTGATGGAGGTAATACCCTACATCCTGCTTGATTGTTCTTGATGATATGAGTATTACAAGAGTTGATCTACCACGAGATCAGAGAGGCTAAACCCTAGAAGCTAGCCTATGGTATGATTGTATGTATATCTATCGACTAGCCTGGCCCTGGTTTATATAATGCACCAGAGGCCTAGGATAACAAGAGTCCTAGCCGAATACGCCGGTGGGGGAGGAGTCCTCATCTTGACCACCAAGTGTTGTGGAATCTTCCTTGTATATGCGACAGCTGTCCGAACTGGCCGATGAGTATACAGCCATGGGGGTCCTCGGCCCAATCTAACTTACCGGGAGACGACATGGTGAGTACCCCCTAGTCCAGGACACCGTCAGTAGCCCCCTGAATTGGTCTTCAAGTTGGGGACGCTCCTTAGTTCTTCCAAACTAGTCTTTGTCTTCGGTCGTCAGTCTTGAAAACTAGTTCAACAAATCTTCCCATCTTCTATCTTGAGGATTGCCGAGCTAAATCTGAAGATCTCACACGTCGGGTATCCGAGGAGCCCTTTAAGTCTTCGGCCTTTATCAATGCCTTGTTATTTTTATGCCACACCTCGGGTTTTTAGTTGTTCCCGGGCGGCAGCGTCCTCTTGCGTCCGAGCTCCAACGCCGGACTGCATTCGAGGTATCTTTTGCAGCCGAGCACCAACGCCGAACCTCTTTCCGAGCTCCAACGCCGGAATATATCCGAGCTCCAATGCCGGACTATGTCCAAACTCCAACGCCGGACTATATCCGGGCTCCAACGCCAGACTATATCCGAGGTGTCATATCACCTTGGTACAAACAAGTCGAAGGAGTTTAGCCGAGATTAATGCCGGAAATGCCCTCTATGGGCCAGCCACTCGCGCTTGAGCTTATGCCGGACTGCTTCGAGGTGGTGCACCACCCCGACTGTGGGTCGATTTTTTGTCAATATTTTTGATTGGTGCAATTTATTCTCTGCCGAGATATATAGCCAGTAGCCCTCAAGGTGTGTATCAGTCTAAAACCCGAGATGCACCTGAAGGATGATGTAAGACTGCTGATCCCAGTAGCCGCTGAGACTCAGGTTGATTTGCAAAATCGGCCTGAGGATCAAGTCCTAGCTCGGCAGAATACTTCGGGACACAAAAAGCGGCGTGCTCAGTCCTCGAGACTCGGGTTGGGTGCGGCCGACCAACCTGAGGATCAAAATCTCCTCGGAAACTGTATTGCACTTAAAATTTTCTGCATTGGACAGGCAATGCAGTAGCCCCCGAGACACTGGTCGGGTGGCAACACCTGATCAGGGGATCGATGTGCCCCTTTAATATTTGTAAATAATAAGCTCGAAGCCCAGTAGCCGCCGAGTCTTAATGCGGGCACGGGTGGCCGAATTAAGGATCGATATCCATAGTAAAATCACAAATTATGTCTAATGACTCTATGTATCCAGGTACTTTATGTCATTAATGCTCGGATCCGCATTGTACAAAACTTTGTTGACCGACCATCGGCTTCCACCTCCTCGGCCAGTAGCCGAGGAGTGTTTGTATTACTTTATAAAGCCTTTATGAGGGCAAAGATTTATGACAAACAAGGAAATCTGGCCATACGATTTTATAAATAAAGGTACGCAGAGAGATATGTTATATTACTATTTAACATAAGAAATGCCTTCCAAAGAAAATAGTCCCGCTATCGGTTCCTTTCTTTGGGTTGTTATGCTAAGCATGATCATGAAACCTCAGCTCTAATGTAAGAGAAAAATATTGAGGATTTAGTTTGGGAGGCCAGTTACTAGCCCCTGGTAGTGTTCAGCGACAATCGAGGTCAAGCCGTAAACACTTCGGCCAATGTTATGAATGGCCCGTCATTTAACACAATCATCGGATTGCTGACCAGTTTACGCTTATTGTGACAGTCAGTTTTCGGCTTTCTCCACTGAGGTGCTTAACCATGTGAGCTGGAAGCACAATTGCATAATTGCTTTACGCAAAAATAATTTATTTAAAGAAATGTGGCCTGGCGCCGAAGCCAATGTCGATGCAGGGCGTCAGCGTGACGCAGTGAAGGCGTGACAAAGCCTGAATTTGCAGGGCGGTCCGGGCTCCGGATGCGGCGTTCGCCGAACTATGTACGGAAACTGACCGAATCACCTCACGACCATTTTTAATATGGCTGCCATTTGATAAACCTATGTACAGATGATGGAACAAACCAGAGTAATAATTCCTTAAGAAAAATAAACCCAACAAGCAAAAATTGTTAGGATTAGTAGCACCTGGTTTACTTGTTGTAGCATTCCGAAGAAAAGCGACTCCGAAAATCAGGAATCGATCCGCACATCCATTACCTGATGGGCGATAAAGCGATAGCCTCGTGATGCTGGCAAAGGTTGGCTTGCCAAGGCGAAGCCCTCGGTCCAGCTAACGTGGCGAAGCTGGTCGGTTGGTGACGCCGAAGTCACCGGAGTATGTTGATGAAGAAATAGCCAAGTCCCCGGTCTAGCCGAGGTGACGGAGCAGGCCGGTGAGGAGTTGTTGTAGCTGCCATGTCAGCCGAGGTGTTGAAGTAGTTTGGCATGATGGACATTGGTTCGAAGAAGCAACAGTGCGGCCATGCTGACCCAGGTCGTAACTTGTGATGCAGCCAATGCTGGTCTGATGAAGTGACCATGCGGCGATGCCGGTGTGCCTGCTCCGTGTAATCTGTAGGGCGGCGATGTTGGTCATGATTTATCCTTGGCGATTCCAAATTCTTATTCGGCTCGCCGAGGTGAGGATCCGAAGAAGTTGAGCTCGGCTAAAAAAGCGACAACATGTCTTGCGCAGGTTGACAGTCGTGGAGCTATATTGCCGGACTAGCGTGACACCAGCGTGATGGCGAAGATTAGCTCAGAGGAGGATTAAAATTTTATGGATGCATGTTAAAAACAACGCACAATACCTTAGAAGAAAATTCTTTTAAAAAGATTGTCAAATATCACGTTCATAAAGAAACATGAATTCGGGTCGGATCCGTATTCGCGCAGAAAACAGATCTGAAAAGTGATGCACTAATCGGACGGTTCCCGGAGTTTGGACGGTTGGATCGCGCTAAAATTTTGAGGGGTGATAGATGTGGGAATTCTGCAGCAGATGAACGGTTGGATCTTTCAAAGGACTTCCGAGCTGGGCTTTGGAGACCACGCCCTAAACTCGTCCAGATTCCCGTCTGGATTTGACAGGGCTCCGATATATTATAGATTGTCAGAGATTCCTCCATGGGAACTCGACGAAATTTTCCAGGGTTGTTGTAGACTCGATTCCGCACAATTCCACCGAAGCGATCATTAAAACGACACTCGAGGAGGCGGTGGCGGCGGATACGCGTTCGCCATCTAGAAAAACAGCACGGTCGCCCGAGGGCAATGTTGACGTTGAGCCCCCGAGCTCCATGGACGATTCCTCCATGATCTTGATAGAGATCGAAGTTGGTGTTGATGAAGGCCCTCGTACGAACATGACGATCGGAGGCAGGGCACAGTCCTCGGTCAAGCCAAGGTGACCAGTCAAGCCGGTGACGAAGATGTCCATGTCGCAGTCAATATGCAGACGAGCCATCGATCCTTTTGCCGATCACACAGCGGAACTCTCAAGGAAATCACCAATGTCAGTGTCAAAACCGGCGGATCTCGGGTAGGGGGTCCCGAACTGTGCGTCTAAGGAGAAGTGGTTTAAATATAATCCTCCCATTGAAGTAAAAGTATTTGCACCTATGAAAGTTGGAGAAAAGGTTATCACTTATAATGTTGATCCTGTTGTTCCTAATGCTTATATTGAGAAACCACCTTTCCCTGTTAGAATAAAGGATCATGCTAAAGCTTCAACTGTGGTTCGTAAGAGTAATACTAGAACACCTACACCCTCTGAGAAAATTAAAGTTGAACCTAGTATTGCTATGGTTAAAGATCTCTTGGCCGATAATATTGATGGGCATGTTATTTACTTCTGTGATGAAGGTGCTAGAATTGCTAGACCCGATACTAAAAGTAAACATAGACCTGTTGTAGGCATGCCTGTTATTTCTGTTAAAATAGGAGATCATTGCTATCATGGCTTATGTGATATGGGTGCTAGTGCAAGTCCAATACCTCATTCCTTACAAAGAAATTATGCATGATATTGCACCTGCTGAGATAGAGGAAATTGATGTTACAATTAAGCTTGCCAATAGAGCCACTATTTCACTAGTTGGGATTGTTAGAGATGTTGAAGTCTTGTGTGGGAAAGTTAAATATCCTACTGATTTTCTTGTTCTCGGTTCCCCACAAGATAAGTTTGAAGGGTTTCGTAGTAATTTAAAAAAAATTCCTACGCTCACGCAAGATCATGGTGATGCATAGCAACGAGAGGGGGAGAGTGTGATCTACGTACCCTTGTAGATCGACAACGGAAGCGTTTGGTTGATGTAGTTGTACGTCTCCACGGCCCGACCGATCAAGCACCGAAACTACGGCACCTCCGAGTTCTAGCACACGTTCAGCTCGATGACGATCCCCGGACTCCGATCTAGCAAAGTGTCGGGGAAGAGTTCCGTCACCACGACGACATGGTGATGATCTTGATGTACTACTATCGCAGGGCTTCGCCTAAGCACCGCTACAATATTATCGAGGACTATGATGGAAGGGGGCACCGCACACGGCTAAGAATATGATCACGTGGATCAACTTGTGTCTCTAGGGGTGCCCCTGCCTCCGTATATAAAGGTTCAAGGGAGGGGGGCCGGCCGGCCAAGGTGTGGCACGCCAGGAGGAGTCCTACTCCTTCTGGGAGTAGGACTCCCCCCTTTCCTAGTTGGAATAGGATTCGTGGAGGGGGGAAAAGAGGAGAGAGAGGAGGAAGGGGGGCCGACCCCCTCTCCTTGTCCAATTCGGACCAAGGGGGGGAGGGGCGCGTGGCCCATCTCTGGCCACCTCTCCTCTCTTCCACTAAGGCCCACTAAGGCCCATATACCTCCCGGGGGGTTCCGGTAACCTCCCGGTACTCCGGTAAAATCCCGATTTCATCCGGAACACTTCCGATATCCAAACATAGGCTTCCAATATATCAATCTTTATGTCTCGACCATTTCGAGACTCCTCGTCATGTCCGTGATCACATCCGGGACTCCTAACAACCTTCGGTACATCAAAATGCATAAACTCATAACATAACTGTCATCGTAACCTTAAGCGTGCGGACCCTACGGGTTCGAGAACAATGTAGACATGACCGAGACACGTCTCCGGTCAATAACCAATAGCGGAGCCTGGATGCTCATATTGGATCCTACATATTCTACGAAGATCTTTTATCGATCAGACCGCATAACAACATACGTTGTTCCCTTTGTCATCGGTATGTTACTTGCCCGAGATTCGATCGTCGGTATCCTATACCTAGTTCAATCTCATTACCGGCAAGTCTCTTTACTCGTTCTGTAATACATCATCCCGCAACTAACTCATTAGTTGCAATGCTTGCAAGGCTTAAGTGATGTGCATTACCGAGAGGGCCCAGAGATACCTCTCTGACAATCGGAGTGACAAATCCTAATCTCAAAATACGCCAACCCAACATGTACCTTTGGAGACACCTATAGAGCTCCTTTATAATCACCCAGTTACGTTGTGACGTTTGGTAGCACACAAAGTGTTCCTCCGGCAAACGGGAGTTGCATAATCTCATAGTCATAGGAACATGTATAAGTCATGAAGAAAGCAATAGCAACATACTAAACGATCGGGTGCTAAGCTAATGGAATGGGTCATGTCAATCAGATCATTCAACTAATGATGTGATCCCGTTAATCAAATAACAACTCTTTGTCCATGGTTAGGAAACATAACCATCTTTGATTAACGAGCTAGTCAAGTAGAGGCATACTAGTGACACTCTGTTTGTCTATGTATTCACACATGTACTATGTTTCCAGTTAATACAATTCTAGCATGAATAATAAACTTTTATCATGATATATGGAAATAAATAATAACTTTATTATTGCCTCTAGGGCATATTTCCTTCAGTCTCCCACTTGCACTACAGTCAATAATCTAGATTACATAGTAATGATTCTAACACCCATGGAGCCTTGGTGCTGATCATGTTTTGCTCGTGGAAGAGGCTTAGTCAACGGGTCTGCAACATTCAGATCCGTATGTATCTTGCAAATCTCTATGTCTCCCACCTGGACTAAATCCCGGATGGAATTGAAGCGTCTCTTGATGTGCTTGGTTCTCTTGTGAAATCTGGATTCCTTCGCCAAGGCAATTGCACCAGTATTGTCACAAAAGATTTTCATTGGACCCGATGCACTAGGTACGACACCTAGATCGGATATGAACTCCTTCATCCAGACTCCTTCATTTGCTGCTTCCGAAGCAGCTATGTATTCCGCTTCACACGTAGATCCCGCCACGACGCTTTGTTTAGAACTGCACCAACTGACAGCTCCACCGTTTAATGTAAATACGTATCCGGTTTGCGATTTAGAATCGTCTGGATCAGTGTCAAATCTTGCATCAACGTAACCATTTACGATGAGATCTTTGTCACCTCCATATACGAGAAACATATCCTTAGTCCTTTTCAGGTACTTCAGGATGTTCTTGACCGCTGTCCAGTGATCCACTCCTGGATTACTTTGGTACCTCCCTGCTAGACTTATAGCAAGGCACACATCAGGTCTGGTACACAGCATTGCATACATGATAGAGCCTATGGCTGAAGCATAGGGAACATCTTTCATCTTCTCTCTATCTTCTGCAGTGGTCGGGCATTGAGTCCGACTCAACTTCACACCTTGTAACACAGGCAAGAACCCTTTCTTTGCTCGATCGATTTTGAACTTCTTCAAAATCTTGTCAAGGTATGTGCTTTGTGAAAGTCCAATTAAACGTCTTGATCTATCTCTATAGATCTTTATGCCTAATATGTAAGCAGCTTCACCGAGGTCTTTCATTGAAAAACTCTTATTCAAGTATCCCTTTATGCTATCCAGAAATTCTATATCATTTCCAATCAGTAATATGTCATCCACATATAATATCAGAAATGCTACAGAGCTCCCACTCACTTTCTTGTAAATACAGGCTTCTCCAAAAGTCTGTATAAAACCAAATGCTTTGATCACACTATCAAAGCATTTATTCCAACTCCGAGAGGCTTGCACCAGTCCATAAATGGACCGCTGGAGCTTGCACACTTTGTTAGCTCCCTTTGGATCGACAAAACCTTCCGGTTGCATCATATACAACTCTTCTTCCAGAAATCCATTCAGGAATGCAGTTTTGACATCCATCTGCCAAATTTCATAATCATAAAATGCGGCAATTGCTAACATGATTCAGACAGACTTAAGCATCGCTACAGGTGAGAAGGTCTCATCGTAGTCAATCCCTTGAACTTGCCGAAACCCTTTTGCGACAAGTCGAGCTTTGTAGGCAGTAATATTACTGTCGGCGTCAGTCTTCTTCTTGAAGATCCATTTATTCTCAATTGCTTGCCGATCATTGGGCAAGTCAACCAAAGTCCATACTTTGTTCTCATACATGGATCCCATCTTAGATTTCATGGCTTCAAGCCATTTTGCGGAATCTGGGCTCACCATCGCTTCTTCATAGTTCATAGGTTCATCATGATCTAGTAGCATGACTTCCAGAACAGGATTACCGTACCACTCTGGTGCGGATCTCACTTTGGTTGATCTAGGAGGTTCAGTAGTATCTTGTTCTGAAGTTTCATGATCATTATCATTAGCTTCCTCACTAATTGGTGTAGGTGTCACAAAAATAGTTTTCTGTGATGCACTACTTTCCAATAAGGGAGCAGGTACAGTTACCTCATCAAGTTCTACTTTCCTCCCACTCACTTCTTTCGAGAGAAACTCCTTCTCCAGAAAGTTTCCGAACTTAGCAACAAAAGTCTTGCCTTCGGATCTGTGATAGAAGGTGTATCCAATAGTCTCCTTTGGATATCCTATGAAGGCACATTTCTCCAATTTGGGTTCAAGCTTATCAGGTTGAAGCTTTTTCACATAAGCATCGCAGCCCCAAACTTTCAGAAACGACAACTTTTGTTTCTTGCCAAACCATAGTTCATAAGGCGTCGTCTCAACGGATTTTGATGGTGCCCTATTAAACGTGAATGCGGCCATCTCCAAAGCATAACCCCAAAATGATAGCGGTAAATCAGTAAGAGACATCATAGATTGCACCATATCTAGTAAAGTACGATTACGACGTTCGGACACACCATTACGGTGTGGTGTTCCGGGTGGCGTGAGTTGCGAAACTATTCCGCATTGTTTCAAATGTACACCAAACTCGTAACTCAAATATTCTCCTCCACGATCAGATCGTAGAAACTTTATTTTCTTGTTACGATGATTTTCAACTTCACTCTGAAATTCTTTGAACTTTTCAAATGTTTCAGACTTATGTTTCATTAAGTAGATATACCCATATCTGCTTAAGTCATCTGTGAAGGTGAGAAAATAACGATATCCGCCACGAGCCTCAATATTCATCGGACCACATACATCTGTATGTATGATTTCCAACAAATCTGTTGCTCTCTCCATAGTACCGGAGAACGGCGTTTTAGTCATCTTGCCCATGAGGCACGGTTCGCAAGTACCAAGTGATTCATAATCAAGTGGTTCCAAAAGTCCATCAGTATGGAGTTTCTTCATGCGCTTTACACCGATATGACCTAAACGGCAGTGCCACAAATAAGTTGCACTATCATTATCAACTCTGCATCTTTTGGCTTCAACATTATGAATATGTGTGTTACTACTATCGAGATTCAATAAGAATAGACCACTCTTCAAGGGTGCATGACCATAAAAGATATTATTCATATAAATAGAACAACCATTATTCTCCGATTTAAATGAATAACCGTCTCGCATCAAACAAGATCCAGATATAATGTTCATGCTTAACGCTGGCACCAAATAACAATTAGTTAGGTCTAATATTAATCCCGAAGGTAGATGTAGAGGTAGCGTGTCGATTGCGATCACATCGACTTTGGAACCGTTTCCCACGCGCATCGTCACCTCGTCCTTAGCCAATCTTCGCTTAATCCGTAGTCCCTGTTTCGAGTTGCAAATATTAGCAACAGAACCAGTATCAAATACCCAGGTGCTACTGCGAGCATTAGTAAGGTACACATCAATAACATGTATATCACATATACCTTTGTTCACCTTGCCATCCTTCTTATCCGCCAAATACTTGGGGCAGTTCCGCTTCCAGTGACCAGTCTTCTTGCAGTAGAAGCACTCAGTTTCAGGCTTAGGTCCAGACTTGGGTTTCTTCTCTTGAGCAGCAACTTGCTTGCTGTTCTTCTTGAAGTTCCCCTTCTTCTTCCCTTTGCCCTTTTTCTTGAAACTAGTGGTCTTGTTGACCATCAACACTTGATGCTCCTTTTTGATTTCTACCTCCGCAGCTTTCAGCATTGCGAAGAGCTCGGGAATAGTCTTATTCATCCCTTGCATATTGTAGTTCATCACGAAGCTCTTGTAGCTTGGTGGCAGTGATTGGAGAATTCTGTCAATGATGCAATCATCTGGAAGATTAACTCCTATTTGAATCAAGAGATTATTATACCCAGACATTTTGAGTATATGCTCACTGACAGAACTGTTCTCCTCCATCTTGCAGCTATAGAACTTATTGGAGACTTCATATCTCTCAATCCGGGCATTTGCTTGAAATATTAACTTCAACTCCTGGAACATCTCATATGCTCCATGACGTTCAAAACGTCGTTGAAGTCCCGGTTCTAAGCCGTAAAGCATGGCACACTGAACTATCGAGTAGTCATCAGCTTTGCTCTGCCAGACGTTCACAACATCTGGTGTTGCTCCAGCAGCAGGCCTGGCACCCAGCGGTGCTTCCAGGACGTAATTCTTCTGTGCAGCAATGAGGATAATCCTCAAGTTACGGACCCAGTCCGTGTAATTGCTACCATCATCTTTCAACTTTGCTTTCTCAAGGAACGCATTAAAATTCAACGGAACAACAGCACGGGCCATTTATCTACAATCATACATAAACAAGCAAGATACTATCAGGTACTAAGTTCATGATAAATTTAGGTTCAGTTAATCATATTACTTAAAGAACTCCCACTTAGATAGACATCCCTCTAATCCTCTAAGTGATTACGTGATCCAAATCAACTAAACCATGTCCGATCATCACGTGAGATGGAGTAGTTTCATTGGTGAACATCACTATGTTGATCATATCTACTATATGATTCACGCTCGACCTTTCGGTCTCCGTGTTCCGAGGCCATATCTGTATATGCTTGGCTCGTCAAGTATAACCTGAGTATTCCGCGTGTGCAACTGTTTTGCACCCGTTGTATTTGAACATAGAGCCTATCACACCCGATCATCACGTGGTGTCTCAGCACAAAGAACTTTCGCAACGGCGCATACTCAGGGAGAACACTTCTAGATAATTTAGTGAGAGATCATCTTATAATGCTACCGTCAATCAAAGCAAGATAAGATGCATAAAAGATAAACATCACATGCAATCAATATAAGTGATATGATATGGCCATCATCATCTTGTGCTTGTGATCTCCATCTCCGAAGCACCGTCATGATCACCATCGTCACCGGCGCGACACCTTGATATCCATCGTAGCATCATTGTCGTCTCACCAATCTTTATGCTTCCATAACTATCGCTACCGCTTAGTGATAAAGTAAAGCATTACAGCGCGATTGCATTGCATACAATAAAGCGACAACCATATGGCTCCTGCCAGTTGCCGATAACTCGGTTACAAAACATGATCATCTCATACAATAAAATTTAGCATCATGTCTTGACCATATCACATCACAATATGCCCTGCAAAAACAAGTTAGACGTCCTCTACTTTGTTGTTGCATGTTTTACGTGGCTGCTACGGGCTTAAGCAAGAACCAATCTTACCTACGCATCAAAACCACAATGATAGTTTGTCAAGTTCGTGCTGTTTTAACCTTCACAAGGACCGGGCATAGCCACACTCGGTTCAACTAAAGTTGGAGAAAGTGTCACCCGCAAGCCACCTATGTGCAAAGCACGTCGGGAGAACCGGTCTTGCGTAAGCGTACGCGTAATATCGGTCCGGGCTGCTTCGTCCAACAATACCGCCAAACCAAAGTATGACATGCTAGTAAGCAGTATGACTTATATCGCCCACAACTCACTTGTGTTCTACTCATGCATATAACATCAACATATAAAACCTAGGCTCTGATACCACTAAAGGGTTTCGTAGTAATTTCAAAAAATTTCCTATGCTCACGCAAGATCATGGTGATGCATAGCAACGAGAGGTGGAGAGTGTGATCTACGTACCCTTGTAGATCGACAACGGAAGCGTTTGCTTGATGTAGTCGTACGTCTCCACGGCCCGACCGATCAAGCACCGAAACTACGGCACCTCCGAGTTCTAGCAGATGTTCAGCTCGATGACGATCCCCGGACTCCGATACAGCAAAGTGTCGGGGAAGAGTTCCGTCAGCACGACGGCGTGGTGACGATCTTGATGTACTACTGTCGCAGGGCTTCGCCTAAGCACCACTACAATATTATCGAGGACTATGGTGGAAGGGGGCACCGCACACGGCTAAGAATATGATCACGTGGATCAACTTGTGTCTCTAGGGGAGCCCCTGCCTCCGTATATAATGGTTCAAGGGAGGGGGGCCGGCCGGCCAAGGTGTGGCGCGCCAGGAGGAGTCCTACTCCTTCTGGGAGTAGGACTCCCCCCCTTTCCTAGTTGGAATAGGATTCGTGGAGGGGGGGAAAGAGGAGAGAGAGGAGGAAGGGGGGCCGGCCCCCTCTCCTTGTCCAATTCGGACCAAGGGGGGGAGGGGCGCGCGGCCCATCTCTGGCCACCTCTCCTCTCTTCCACTAAGGCCCACTAAGGCCCATATACCTCCCGGGGGGTTCCGGTAACCTCCCGGTACTCCGGTAAAATCCCGATTTCACCCGGAACACTTCCGATATCCAAACATAGGCTTCCAATATATCAATCTTTATGTCTCGACCATTTCGAGACTCCTCGTCATGTCCGTGATCACATCCGGGACTCTGAACAACCTTCGGTACATCAAAATGCATAAACTCATAATATAACTGTCATCGTAACCTTAAGCGTGCGGACCCTACGGGTTCGAGAACAATGTAGACATGACCGAGACACGTCTCCGGTCAATAACCAATAGCGGAACTTGGATGCTCATATTGGCTCCTACATATTCTACGAAGATCTTTTATCGGTCATACCGCATAACAACATACGTTGTTCCCTTTGTCATCGATATGTTACTTGCCCAAGATTCGATCGTCGGTATCCTATACCTAGTTCAATCTCATTACCGGCAAGTCTCTTTACTCGTTCTGTAATACATCATCCCGCAACTAACTCATTAGTTGCAATGCTTGCAAGGCTTAAGTGATGTGCATTACCGAGAGGGCCCAGAGATACCTCTCCGACAATCGGAGTGACAAATCCTAATCTCGAAATACGCCAACCCAACATGTACCTTTGGAGACACCTGTAGAGCTCCTTTATAATCACCCAGTTACGTTGTGACGTTTGGTAGCACACAAAGTGTTCCTCCAGCAGATGGGAGTTGCATAATCTCATAGTCATAGGAAGATGTATAAGTCATGAAGAAAGCAATAGCAACATACTAAACGATCGGGTGCTAAGCTAATGGAATGGGTCATGTCAATCAGATCATTCAACTAATGATGTGATCCCGTTAATCAAATAACAACTCTTTGTCCATGGTTAGGAAACATAACCATCTTTGATTAACGAGCTAGTCAAGTAGAGGCATACTAGTGACACTCTGTTTGTCTATGTATTCACACATTTATTATGTTTCCGGTTAATACAATTCTAGCATGAATAATAAACTTTCATCATGATATAAGGAAATAAATAATAACTTTATTATTGCCTCTAGGGCATATTTCCTTCAAAGTTTTGTCCCATTATATTTGGTAGACCCTTCTTGAATACTGTTAATGCTAAGATAGACTGCAAAAAGGATGTAGTTACTTTTGGTTTGGGGGATATGTCTCATGAGTTTAATTTTGCTAAATTTTGTAGACAACCCCATGATAAATAATTGGCTAGTAAAGATGAAATTATTGGTCTTGCTTCTATTGCCGTGCCTCCTAATGATCCTTTAGAACAATATTTGCTCGGCCATGAAAATGATATGTTTATGAATGAAAGAAGGGAAATAGATGAAGTATTCTTTAAATAGGGACCTATTTTGAAACACAACTTGCATGTTGAAATTCTAGGGGGTCCTCCTCCACCTAAGGGTGATCCCGTGTTTGAGCTTAAACCTTTGCCTGATACTCTTAAATATGCTTATCTTGATGAGAAAGAGATATATCATGTTATCATTAGTGCTAACCTTTAGAGCATGAAGAAAAGAAATTATCGAAAACTATGAAGATGCACCGTGCTGCTATTGGATATACTCTTGATGATCTTAAGGGCATTAGTCTCACTCTATGCCAGCACAAAATAAAATTGGAGAAAGATGCGAAACCGGTTGTTGATCACCAACGACGGTTAAATCCTAAGATGAAAGAAGTGGTAAGAAAAGAAATACTAAAGCTTCTGGAGGCAGGTATAATTTATACCGTTGCTGATAGACAGTGGGTAAGTCCTGTCCATTGTGTCCCTAAGAAGGGAGGTATTACTGTTGTTCCTAATGATAAAGATAAATTGATCCCACAAAGAATTGATACAGGTTATAGAATGGTAATTGATTTCCGCAATTAAATAAAGCTACTAAAAAGGATCATTACCCTTTACTTTTTATTGATCAAATGCTAGAAAGATTATCCAAACATACACATTTTTGCTTTCTAGATGGTTATTCTGGTTTTTCTCAAATACCTGTGTCAAAAGAGGATTGATACGTCTCCGTCATATCTACTTTTCCAAACACTTTTGCCCTTGTTTTGGACTCTAACTTGCATGATTTGAATGGAACTAACCCGAACTGACGCTGTTTTCAGCAGAATTACCATGGTGTTATTTATGTGCAGAAACAAATGTTCTTGGAATGACCTGAAACTTCACGGAGCAACTTTTCAGAAAATATGAAAAATACCTGCAAAAGATGAAGGCCAGGGGGCCCACCACCTCTCCACAAGGGTGGGGGGTGCGCCCCTACCTCGTGGGCCCCCTGCTGCCTCTCCGACTCCAACTCCAACTCCATATATTGTGTTTCAGGGAGAAAAAAATCAGAGAGAATAAATCATCATGTTTTACAATATGGAGCCGCCGCCAAGCCCTAAAACCTCCTGGGAGGGCTGATCTGGAGTCCATTCGGGGCTCCGGAGAGGGGAATCCGTCGCCATCGTCATCATCAACCATCCTCCATCACCAATTTCATGATGCTCACCGCCGTGCGTGAGTAATTCCATCGTAGTCTTGCTAGACGGTGATGGATTGGATGGGATCTATCATGTAATCGAGTTAGTTTTGTTAGGGTTTGATCCCTAGTGTCCACTATGTTCTGAGATTGATGTTGCTATGACTTTGCTATGCTTAATGCTTGTCATTAGGGCCCAAGTGCCATGATTTCAGATCTGAACCTATTATGTTTTCATCAATATATGAGTGTTCTTGATCCTATCTTGCAAGTCTATAGTCACCTATTATGTGTTATGACCCGTTAACCCCGAAGTGACAATAATCGGGATACTTACCGGTGATGACCGTAGTTTGAGGAGTTTATGTATTCACTATGTGTTAATGCTTTGTTCTGGTACTCTATTAAAAGGAGGCCTTAATATCCATTAGTTTCCGTAAGGACCCCGCTGCCACGGGAGGGTAGGACAAAAGATGTCATGCAAGTTCTTTTCCATAAGCACGTATGACTATGTTCGGAATACATGCCTACATTATATCAATGAACTGGAGCTAGTTCTGTGTCACCCTAGGTTATGACTATTACATGATGAACCGCATCCGGCATAATTCTCCATCACTGATCCATTGCCTACGAGTTTTCCATATATTGTTCTTCGCTTATTTACTTTTCCGTTGCCATTGCTATCATCACTACAAAATACCAAAAACATTACTTTTACTACTGTTACCTTTTGTTACCGTTATCACTACTATCATATTACCTTGCTACTAAATACTTTGCTGCAGATATTAAGTTTCCAGGTGTGGTTGAATTGACAACTCAGCTGCTAATACTTGAGAGTATTCTTTGGCCCCCTTGTGTCGAATCTATAAATTTGGGTTGAATACTTTTCCCTCGAAAACTGTTGCGATCCCCTATACTTGTGGGTTATGAAGACTATTTCTGGCACCGTTGCCGGGGAGCATAGCTCTATTCTTTGAGTTACTTGGGATATACATCTGCTTATCATTATGAAGAACTTGAGAGATCCAAAAACCAAGATCTATCCCTCAACTACGAGGGGAGGTAAGGAACTGCCATCTAGCTCTGCACTTGATCCACCTTCTGTTTTGAGTAAGCTTGCGACACCTACACCTGCTTCTACTATTCGTTCTGATATGTCGCATGTTATTGATGATGCCACTTCTGCTATGCATGATACTTATGATGAAACTACCTCAATGCCTGATACTACTATGCCACTTAGTGATTTTCTTGATGAACAACTTGCTAGAGCTAGAGAAATTGAAAATATTGAATCTGATGATACTGATGAAAGTGATGATGAAGAATCACTTGTTATTCCTAAGGGTTATGTTTTTGACCAAGAAGCTTCTTTAGCTATTTTAGCTCGCAAAAATAGAAATGCACTCAAAAGGTTATTAGCTAAATGGAACGAGCAATCTCTAAATGCTAGAATGAAACCTGACCCTGCTTTTGCTACTTCACCTATCTATGTTACTGATAAGGATTATGAATTCTCTATTGATCCTGATATAATTACTTTGGTTGAATCTGATCCTTTTCATGGCTATGAATCTGAAACTGTTGTGGCACATCTTACTAAATTAAATGATATAGCCACCATGTTCACTAAAGATGAGAGAACTCGTTACTTTTATATCCTTAAGATATTTCCGTTCTCATTAAAGGGTGATGCTAAGATATGGTTTAATTCTCTTGATCCTGGTTGTGTGCGTAGTCCCCAGGATATGATTTATTACTTCTCTGCTAAATATTTCCCTGCTCATAAGAAACAAGCTGCTTTAAGGGATATATATATATAATTTTGTGCAAATTGAAGAAGAGAGTCTCCCACAAGCTTGGGGGAGGCTTCTCCAATTACTTAATGCTTTGCCTGATCATCCTCTTAAGAAAAATGAAATACTTGATATCTTTTATAATGGACTAACTGATGCCTCCAGAGATTACCTGGATAGTTGTGTTGGTTCTGTTTTCAGGGAAAGAACACCGGATGAAGCTGAAATTCTATTGAATAATATGTTGGCAAATGAAAATAATTGGACACCTCCAGAGCCAATTCCTGAGCCTATTCCTAAACCAACTCCGAAGAAGAGGGGTATTCTATTTATCAGTCCTGAAGATATTCAAGAGGCAAAGAAATCTATGAAAGAAAAACATATTAAAGCTGAAGATGTTAAGAATTTACCTCCTATTGAAGAAATACATGGTCTTAATTTACCGCTTGTTGAAGAAACATATAATTCAAATCCTTCTCCTATTGAAGAAACTCATGGTCTTGATAACCCGACACAGGTAGTAAAGGTAAATTCTCTCTATAGATATGATAAAGCTGAAATCCCATTTACTAAATTTGCTAGCCCATGCTTAGATGAGTTTGATAAATTTATGGCTAAGCAAGAAGATTTTAATGCTTATTTTGGTAGACAATTGAAATACAATTCAAATATGCTTCAACACTTGGGTGATTATATGACTAATGTTAAAGGTGAATTTAAACTTATTATTAAACATGCTTCTATGGTTACCACTCAAGTAGAACAAGTACTTAAAGCTCAAAATGATTTGCTCAATGAATTGAATAGTAAAGATAATGATAATGCTGTTAGAGTGGCTACTAGAATGGGTAGAATGACTCAAGAACCTTTGTATCCTGAAGGCCACCCTAAGGGAATTGAGCAAGATTCTCAGAGAAATAATATAGATGCACCTAGTTCGTCTAAAAATAAGAAAAAGAAAAATGATAGGACTTTGCATGCTTCTAGTGAAGCTATTACTGGAACACCTGAGAATCCAAATGATATTTCTATTTCTGATGCTGAAACTCAATCTGGTAATGAACCCGAAACTAGTGATAATGTTAATGATAATGTTCATAATGATGCTCAACCTAGTAATGATAATGACATAGAAATTGAAACTGCTGTTGATCTTGATAACCCACAATCAAAGAACCAACGTTATGATAAGAAAGACTCTGTTGCTAGGAAACATGGTAAAGAAAGAGAGCCTTGGGTTCAGAAACCCATGCCTTTTCCTCCCAAACCATCTAAGAAAAAGGATGATGAGGATTTTGAGCACTTTGCTGAAATGATTAGACCTATCTTTTTGCGTATGTGATTAACTGATATGCTCAAAACCAATCCTTATGCTAAGTACATGAAAGATATTATTACAAATAAAAGAAAGATACCGGAAGCTGAAATTTCCACCATGCTTGCTAATTATATTTTTAAGGGTGGAATACCAAAGAAACTTGGAGATCCCGGTGTACCAACTATACCATGCTCCATTAAAAAAACTATGTTAAAACTGCTTTATGTGATCTTGGAGCCGGTGTTAGTGTTATGCCTCTCTCCTTATATCATAGACTTTATTTGAATAAGTTGACACCTACTGAAATATCTTTGCAAATGGCTGATAAATCAACTGCTATACCTATCGGTATTTGTGAGGATGTGCCTGTTGTAGTTGCAAACGTTACTATTTTAACGGACTTCGTTATTCTTGATATTCCCGAGGACGATAGTATGTCTATTATTCTTGGAAGACCCTTTTTGAATACTGCAGGGGCTGTTATTGATTGCACTAAAGGCAATGTCACTTTTCATGTTAATGGTAATGAGCACACGGTACACTTTCCGAGGAAATAACCTCAAGTTCATAGTATCAACTCTATTGGAAAATTCCATCGATTATATTTGGAGGTTTTGAATTTCCTCTTCCTACTGTCAATAAGAAATATGATATTCTTATTATTGGGGATGTGCATATCCCCGTTGAGGTAACATAGTGTTATTTGAAATTTCTCCGGTTCCATGTTATTCGGAATGAGTTCGTTAACAAGACTTGATCAACCTTGTTAGTGGATTCCTTTTGATGATCACGAGATGGATGAAACTAGAAGGCACAACCTTCTGTACCCCACTTTTACTTTCTGTTTTATATTAAATAAAATAAAAGTAAATATTTTTCTGTCTGTTATCTGATTATCCATACAATATAAAAATACCTCAAAAATAAAAGTTCTCCAAATGCCCTGAAATTTAAATATATTCTTTTCCAGAATATTTGAGAATATTTGGCACTAAGAACAAAACAGGGGGGTCAACCACCTGCCCACGAGGGTGGAGGGCGCGTCCTACACCCTGGGCACGCCCCCTGCCTCGTGGGCCCACGGTGGCCCTCCTCCACTTATACTTTCACCCATACACTTCTTCTTCCTCCCACAAACACGAATATCCAGCTCAAGCACGAGTTCTAGCTCACTTTGCTACCATTTTCAATCTCCTTGCTCAAAGCACCTCTCACAAAACTGCTTGGGGAGATTGTTCCTTGGTATGTGACTCCTCCATTGGTCCAATTAGTTTTTGTTCTAGTGCTTTATTCATTGCAAATTTTTGCTGCTTAGGTGACCCTGTTCTTGAGCTTGCATGTCAAATTTATATGGTTCCAAGTAGTTTTGATGCATGATATAGGCCCTAGGCACTTGCAGGAGTAGTTGCTATCAGTTTTATTGAGTTTGGTTTACTTTTCTTTTGAAGTTACTAAAAAATTTCAGAATTTTTCAGAGGAAGAAATATGCTTAGGAAAATGTTCCAAGGTGGTTCTTCAAGGAAGCAAGGACCTAGGCTTGCAATGCGTGATGCTGATGATGAGCCACCAAGAGACGCTCCAGCTCGTCCTTGTGAATGGCCTCTTGAGAACTTTATGGATCGAGCGGGAACTAAGGAAGAATTCAATGCATATTTGCGTAACGCTGATCTTGTGAGCTTCGAGGAAGAGAAGTGCAGCCAGTATCACAACCTCACCAGTACCTTTGTGAGGAGGTTTGAATTTTCAAATTCACGTAATTCTCCAACTGTCCTGTTTGATCTTTATGATAATTCTTACACTATGGACTTAGAGGATTTTACCACTGCTTGCAAACTTCCACAATGGGGTAGTATAAGGGATCCTCGCAAATCTGAATTTAGAGATTTTCTTGCTAGCATAACTGTAGGAGAATCTAGAGATATTGCACAAGCTACCATAGGGAGCATTCACTTTCTTGCTATACATTACTTTGCTCTCTTCATAGGTAGATGCATTAATGGTAAAGATGAGGCATGTCACATGTGTGTCCCTGACCTTAGTATTCTTAGGAGTGTTGTGTTACGAGATAAATCTTATAATTTGGGAGCCATTGTTGCACGTAGGTTGCATCTTAATAGATTTAATGGAGATTTATTTGGTGGAATTTATGCAACCCGCATAGCTATTTTTTTGGTGTAGCCATACGCGAAGATGATATTGAATTACCTCCTGCTTATCTAGATTTAAATGCTATGGTTCACCACTAGTTTGTCGAGAGGAACGAATCACCTCTCCAGTATCGACTAATCTTTGACAGAGGTCGTGCTGTCCGTATTACTCTCCCTGATCATGCCTTCTTTGATTATCAGGCAAGAGGAAGATATACTATTACCAGAGAGGAGGCAGATGAGTACGAGAGGACAACAGAGGCCGCTCGTCGCCACGCTGCAGCTCAGCAGGCGATAGCCGCTGCATCGCAGTACGACCCCAACTACTATTATGGATATCCGCGAGGCCAGCCGTGGCCATAGACCAACTTAGGCCAAAAGCCTAAGCTTGGGGGAGTACGTATTTCCCACCGACATTACATTTATGTTCACACACTCATGGCTAGATGTCAGTGCTCATACTTTTTCATTGTATCATCCATGATAGTTTATTTTTCCTTTTTATGCTTTATTCTTGTGTGTTTAATAAACCTTAAGAAAAACCAAAAAAATTAGTTGTAGCTTTTAATCAGTTTAATTTCCATGCTTGTAGTAATAATTAAAAAGAAAACCCAAAAAGATTTCATGTTCTTCTTTTACTTGTTGGCACCTTACCGAAGAAGAATGACATCCGATGGCGAGTTCCATTGCCGGAAAATCCTCCCACCCCCAAACAGGGTGAAGTAGTGGTGTTTGTTGATCATATAGGCCATGGCTTTAAACTGCCCGGATCTAAGTTTTTTCGAGATGTACTTGCCAGCTTTCAGCTCCACCCTCAAGACATTGGACCCAACTCGGTATCCAATATATGCAACTTTCAAGTTTTTTGTGAAGCATACCTACAAGAAGAACCAAGTCTTGAGTTGTTCCGGGATTTCTTCCATTTAGATGGACCCAATACTGAACTTGGTGGCGTCTCTATTCAGAAAAGGAAAGAGGTTGAGTTTCCTCATGCCAAACTTCACCATCACCCAAAAGAGTGGAATCAAACTTGGTTCTATTGTAGAGACACCTCTCGTGAAGATGAGAACCCTCTGCCGGGTTATCGTGCTCACCGGCTTGCTAATACTCATCCACTTCCGCAACGACTAAGTGCCCAGGAACGGGCCTTGTACGCCCCTCAACTCGCCAAGCTTAGTGCCTTTATGGCCAACGGTTTAACAGGTGTGGACTTCGTCCGTTGCTGGATATCTTGGAGTATCCTGCAATTAAGTCGCCGCGCCGGTTTAATGTGCGAGTACACTGGTGATGTACAAGACTCTCAATGTCATATCAATATTCAGCTAACAGATGAGGAAGTCACTGAATCTGTCAAGAAAATGTTGAATGAACCGGAAACTGTCTGCATCAAGACCGGGTTAAGCCCCTTTTACACACAAAACAAACCGTCCGCTGTAAGTATTGTCTGTGCTTCCGCTTTACACCTGATATTTTTGAACTATGCAATCTTTGAATACCCTCTGCCCATTTTTAAACAAGGTGATGATCCGTTCTGTAAAAAGAAACCTCAAGAGAAAAGTGGTGAATCCTTCTCATCCTAAGACGAAAGCCGTCAAGAAAACCACAAAGAGGAAGGCACCTGAACGCATCGGTTTAGAGCTTGATGACGACCCGGATGAACCAGAAGCATAGGTAGAACTTGATTCACTTGGTTCACTTTTCATGCATCTCATTGACAATGATATTTATCAGGAGGACGTTGAAGGCAGCCAAGCTGACGATCCAGAGGTAATTATCCTTTCCTCCGGTTCAGATACTCTACCAACACAAAAAATCCGTCAAGAAGTCCGAAAAGTAAGCTTTTATCACCCTCTTGCTCACTTGGATCCAACATATATTTTGAACAAGCAGCAGCACGAGGCTCGTCGCACAACCTGGCACAGCGACCAAACGGTCACTTCGGCCGGTTTACCAAATACCCCGGTCCGGAAATGCCGACTTGAGGTCTCACCTACTTCTGACACTTCTTATCCCAAGGTCGGCTATTTCCGACAACCTCTTAATCCGTCCGATTCGAATTATCAGGTGACACCTCCTTCATCCTCTGGCGAGTCAACAACGACACAACTCCCTCCCCTTAAGATCGTTGCTGGGTAAGTTTTAACTGAATCTTTTGACGCTTTGTATTTGCATGTTGTTTTCATCCTTGCATCGTTTCCTTTTCAGGGCCAAGGCCAGACCCAGCAAGAAAACTCGGGTGAATAAACCGTCTAAAGCATTGGTTGTTGAACCGGAGCAAACCACTGAACCGAAAGGTCCCCATGTAGACACTATTTTTCATGAACCACCCCCTCCGGATCATGATTTGAATGAGCAAACAGAAGCTAAAGTAGCAGACGTTGCCGATAAACCGACGAGCCCGGTCCATAATGACG
The DNA here is from genome assembly GCF_018294505.1 of Triticum aestivum. Classification (NCBI taxonomy): domain Eukaryota; kingdom Viridiplantae; phylum Streptophyta; class Magnoliopsida; order Poales; family Poaceae; genus Triticum; species Triticum aestivum. The sequence goes on from NC_057809.1 coordinate 158,658,313, forward strand.
ATGGACCGCCCAGTCCGGCGAAGGCTACTAATATCCCAACAACCCCAACACAGACTACTGGTAACAAGGAAGATGATGTTGTCATCACTGGTGTTGGTCATACCTCTCCTGGCAACCCTGTCGTATTGGCGAAACATAGTGCTAAAGAAGAACGTGCTGCGATGGAAAAAGACAAGTGGAGCACCGATTTATCAAGCTATGCCCACTTCAGTGCTCAAGAACTCCACTCGGGCTTTCTAAACCGTCTGCACACAAACCGTGAGTATGAAGTCGGTTTGGTGAATATGATGAAGGAGCTCTATGAGGTAATGACATAACCTTTCCTTTCTTAAGTCCAATTGCAAGTACTAACTCTAGTAGTCCCCAAGGGCTGGTTTATGATAGTAATAATAAATCGGGACTTTATAATATCTCAATCCTTGCATACTTATCCTCCATATGTCAGGTGATCCTTTGAAATAAATTGGTACTTGATCGTTGTATTCCTGTAGTTTTCATCTGTGTAGCCCCCAAGGGCTGGGTTATCTTTCCATGGTAAACCGGATCTTTAATCAATGCCTCAATTTGAATAGATGTACATTAGCCCCCAAGTGTCAAGGATGATGATTGCATTGTACTTGGGACTTGCAAAAATTCCTGGTAATAGAGCAAATACGCATTAGCCCTCAAGTACAAAGTGCATAACTTGTTATGTGCTTGCTACTTCAAATATATACATCCCACTGATGATATGTCATTCCTTTACAGGATGAGCTAAGCAAAAAGGACTCCCAAACCGTTGATCTTCAAGAGAACATCAAATCTCAGCAAGCGGAGGCTTCCAAAGCCAATGAAGAATTGACTAATGCCTTAGCAGCCATGGAGAAGTTGAAGGAAAATTTTAAGAAGGAACGTGCAGATTGGGATGCCGAGAAGGCCGCTTTAACCAAGAAAACCGAAGATGCAGAAGCAGCCCTTAAACCGGTGGCTGAGGAACTGACCGATTTAAAACAGCAAATAAACGCTATGACCTCTGCTGTATTTGGTAAGCGCCCTCCTCTATCATGTTTCAAGTCCCCCTTTACCTTAGTAGTCACCGGTTTACTGATGCTTGCCATGCTACAGGGACCCGCATTACCCATCTGGGCTCCGATATGCGGATGAAGTTGAAAGCAGCCTACACCTTGATAGAACAATTGTATTCCGGATCCCAACGGGCTATCTGCACTGCTATGTACAACAAGCCTCCTCCATCATTGATAAAAGAAACCATTGAGAAGCTGTCCATGTTGCCTGCCCGACTGGAGGAACTTAAAAAATCAGCTGCAAGGTCAGGCGCCATGGCTGCGCTAATCTGGGCCAAGGCATGGATTCCAGATCTTGAACCGATAGACATCGGCCAAGGCTACCCCAGCGTGAAGGAAGATGGCACATAATTCAACAGCAATGATCTCCGAAGGCTGACAAGGGAAATGTGGCCTATAGCAAGCAAATTGGCGGATGACACAGATCTATCTCATTATCAAGCGTTTATGATGTTGATCAGAAAAAATATCCCGCACCGATTCATGATGTAGAAGATCTTGTGCTGCCAATCCGTAAGCACACTTATGCTCCTGACATTGATCCTTCCCCTCTTATAAGTGAAGAAGCCGATTTCCAAGCATTGACCAGAATCAATTGGGCAACAATTGATTTCCACCCACTGGGTAGAGATGAGGAGGATGCGCCAACTCAAGATGATCCTCAAACTTCAAGTCATCCAGACGAGGAATCTTGAACCGGAGGCCGGTTTATCAATCGCAGTCTGCCACTCATTATGGGAACAATTATTCTGTGTGGGTTGTTTAAAGCGCCTTGTAATAGGATAGTATAAACACTTTATCTGTTATGCCGTCGAGCATGTTTATTTTGCTTGATACTGATAACTCGCCCTGTCTTTGGGATCTATTATATACAGAGTCCATTGCTGCCTTATTCAATTTGCTCCTGCATATAAGAACTCGAAAGTGTCCTAGTGGTTCACCACTGGACGGGTCATGATGCCCAAAATATATACATAGCTTGGATGGATAACCAAGATTGTAATAACCAGATATTAAATAGATGATACCAGTGATGTATCTCATTGGCTGACCAACTGTTGTTATAATAAGGGTGATAACACCAATCTGGAGTATCGATGACTCCTTTCCTCCTTGCCAGTTCATATAAAAAACCATACCGGGTTATGATAAACACCGGTTTGTGTATATAATTCTGGTGACTTCTAGTCAAAACCAGACCGGATCAAATTATTGTCGGTTTAGAACTGATCATGTACCAACAACTGAGCGTTGATAGCCATGTCGGGTTGTAATATACACTGGTTTATCAGAAAATATTCATAAATCCCTTATCAAAAGAGGTTAAAACATTTGCAACAAATACAAAAAATATGCAAGACTTTTCATGGGATGCCATGCCCTAAATCGAGGCTTTTCATGGGCTGCCACACCACTGAGTTAAACCATTTTTCAAAGCCTTTTAAGATGGACCTCAATCTTTAACCAATCATTGTTTTAAATTTGACAAGTTCAGGGTCTATGAGATTGACTTGTCAAACGTTCGACGGGTCACACCAGGTGTACCTGGACGGAGTGGCTTATTTAAAGAGGTAGGATAACCCGGGGTTTTAGGTGAATATACCTGGCTTCCAAGCCTGGCTTGATAGGCTATTACAAGGGTGCAAGCTCGTTGTTCTTTGAGAAGCAAGGAGCCCCCAAGTAATATATATGAGCTGTGCTCAGTGGGTACCTATGTTTGAGTTGTGCTTTTTTGCAATAGACCCTCTTTGGTTCCACATAATTCCCTTTTTTGGCTTTAAGCCTATCAAAAGGTGTAGCTATGGTGTAAATACAACCAAGCCCCCTAATGATTTCCCTGTTTGGCCTTAAGTCGATCAAGAGGCGTAGCTATGGTTCGAATACGACCAAGCCCCCTAATGATTCCCTATATATCTGTGTGGCTTTATAAGCCGGGTTAGTAGAACTCCATTTCATAAGTAGAAGCCCCCATGTAACCACACACGATGTAAAAAACAACAGATACCCCGCTTTAGCTGAGGCTCCGGTTTATTATATAATATATACATTGTCATAAGTATGTACATAAGAAGAGCTTGTGGCTCAAGCATAGTAAGGCCGAAGAAGAGCTATATTCCACGGCCGCTGGGTCTCCTCCTCCGATTTGCTTGAGTCTTTGTGCTCTTGAACATCGATAAGGTAGCATGACCCGTTGTGTAGGTTTTTGCTGACCACAAAAGGTCCTTCCCAAGGTGGGGATAACTTGTGCATATCAGTATGATCCTAGATGAGCCGGAGCACCAGATCGCCCTCTTGAAAAGTTCTAGTTTTAACCCGGTGGCTGTGATAACGTCGGAGATCTTGTTGATAAATCGCCGAACACGCCGCTGCCAGATCACGCTCCTCATCTAACAGGTCCAGTGAGTCCTGACGTGCCTTCTCATTATCAGCTTCAACGTAAGCCGCCACACGGGGTGAGTCATGACGGATGTCACTGGGGAGAACCGCCTCTGCTCCGTAAACCATGAAGAAACGCGTGTAACCCGTAGATTTGTTTGGTGTGGTGTTGATACTCCATAACACTGAAGGTAACTCCTACACCCAACAACCCGTCGTCCGCTTTAAAGGGACCACAAGCCAGGGTTTAATACCTCTCAAAATTTCTTGATTTGCCCTCTCTGCTTGACCATTAGATTGGGGGTGAGCCACTGATGACACATCAAGCCGGATGGGCTCACGTTGAAAAAATTCTTCCATAGCACCCTTGGACAAATTAGTACCATTATCAGTTATAATGCTGTGTGGAAAACCAAACCGGAATATCACCTTTTTGATGAATTGGACCGCCGTGGATGCATCACACTTACTGACTGGCTCTGCCTCTACCCACTTGGTAAACTTATCAACTGCTACCAACAGGTGGGTCTTTTTGTCCTTGGACCTGTTATAGGGTCCAACCATATCTAGCCCCCAAGTTGCAAACGGCCAAGTGATTGGAATCATTCTCAACTCCTGAGCCGGAACATGAGCGTGGCATGCAAATTTCTGACAACCGTCACACCTTTTTACTAAATCCTCAGCATCAACATGAGCCATCAACCAATAGAAGCCGTGACAAAAAGCCTTGGCCACCAAGGATTTTGAACCGGCGTGGTGACCACAATCTCCTTCATGGATCTCTCGCAAAATCTCACAACCTTCTTGAGGAGACACACAACGCTGAATCGCCCCTGTCACGCTGTAACGATGTAACTCCCCATTGATAATGGTCATTGACTTCGATCGCCGGGTTATCTACCAGCCCAAGTTTTCATCGCCTGGTAACTCGCCCCGGTTCATATAGGCCAGATATGGGACTGTCCAATCCGGTATAACATGAAGAGCTGCTACCAACTGGGCCTCCGGGTCAGGAATAGCCAACTCCTCCTCTGTGGGTATCTTGACCGATGGATTATGAAGTATGTCGAGGAAGACATTAGGTGGCACCGGTTTACGCTGAGAGCCTAGACGACTTAAAGCATCCGTCGCTTCATTCTTTCGCCGGTCTATATGGTCAACTTGATAACCCTTGAAATGACCGGCCACTATGTCCACCTCTCGTCGATATGCAGCCATGAGTGGATCCTTAGAATCCCAAGTGCCAGATACCTGCTGAGCCACCAGGTCCGAGTCACCGAAGCACTTAACTCGGCTTAAATTCATCTCCTTAGCCATCTGAAGGCCATGGAGCAAGGCCTCATATTCAGCTGCATTGTTAGTACAAGGGAACATTAAGCGGAGAACATAGCAAAACTTGTCACCTCGTGGGAAGTTAACATGACTCCAGCCCCCGAGCTCTCCAATTGTCTGGACCCATCAAAATGAATAATCTAGTATGTATTATCTGGCTTCTCCTCCGGTTCCCGCAACTCTGTCCAATCATTGATGAAGTCCACAAGTGCTTGTGATTTGATTGCTGTGCGAGGTGTATATTTTATCCAGTGAGGTCCAAGCTCAATAGCCCACTTGGCAATCCGGCCAGTCGCCTCTCTGTTTTGGATGATATCTCCCAGAGGGGCTGAACTAACCACTGTGATGGGATGACCTTGAAAATAATGTTTGAGCTTCCGGCTTGCCATGAAGACTCCATACACCAACTTCTGCCAATGCGGGTACCTCTGCTTTGATTCAATAAGCACCTCACTGATGTAATAAACCGGCCATTGAACCAGATACTCCTTTCCGGCCTCCTTACATTCCACCACAATAGCCACACTAACAGCCCGGGCATTAGCAGCCACATATAGCAATATGGGCTCTTTATCAACCGGAGCCGCAAGGACGGGTGGCTCGGCCAACTGTCTCTTCAAATCCTCAAACGCTTTATCAGCTGCGTCACTCCAGATGAAATCATCCGTTTTCTTTAGCATCTGATACAAAGGAATAGCCTTCTCCCCAAGGTGGCTGATAAACCGGCTTAGAGCTGCAATCTGGCCCTCCAAACACTGAACATCATTTATACACACCGGTTTAGCCAGGGACGTGATAGCTGAAATATTTTTCGGGTTAGCCTCAATGCCTTTGTTGGACACCAGAAAACCCAAGAGCTTGCCTGCCGGAACACCAAAGACACATTTAGCCAGATTAAGCATCATCTTATAGACCCGGAGGTTATCAAAAGTCTCCCTTAGGTCCTCTATCAATGTTTCCTCCTTCCTAGATTTCACCACAATATCATCCACATAAGCATGAACATTGCGCGAAGACAATTCTGAACACAGCGCTGATAAGTCGCCAGGGCACTCTTGAGTCCGAAAGGCATAAACACATAGCAGAAGGCTCCAAAGGGAGTTATGAAAGCTGTCTTCTCCTGGTCCTTAACTGCCATTTTAATATGATGATAACCGGAATAAGCATCCAGAAAACACAAACGGTCACAACCAGCCGTAGCATCAATAATCTGATCAATACACAGGAGAGCAAAGGGATCAGCTGGACATGCCTTGTTCAAGTGTGTGTAATCCACACACATACGCCAAGTGTCGTTTTTCTTAAGTACTAGCACCGGATTAGCTAGCCACTCAGGGTGAAAAACCTCCACGATAAACCCTGCTGCCAAAAGCCGGGCTACCTCCTCACCAATAGCCTTACGCCTCTCTTCATTGAAGCGGCGGAGAAACTGCCTGACCGGTTTGAACTTAGGATCTATATTAAGGGTGTGCTCAGCGAGTTCCCTCGGTACACCTGGCATGTCAGAAGGCTTCCATGCAAAGATGTCCCGGTTCTCATGGATGAACTCGATGAGCGCGCTTTCCTATTTCGGATCCAGGTTAGCGCTAAAGCTGAACTGCTGAGATGAATCGCCAGGAACAAAATCAACCGATTTAGTGTCTGCAGCCGATTTAAATTTCAGTGCCGGATCATGCTCTGTAGTTGGCTTCTTCAGAGAAGTCATATCTGTTGGATCAACATTGTCCTTATAAAATTCCAGCTCCTCTGTGGCACAAACTGACTCAGCATAAGCCGCATCCCCTTCTTCACATTCTAAAGCAATCTTCCTGCTCCCATGTACCATGATGGTCCCCTTGTGACCTGGCATCTTAAGCTGCAGATAAACATAATACGGCCTCACCATGAACTTAGCATAAGCCGGCCTTCCGAACAGGGCATGATATGGACTCTTGATTTTCACCACTTCAAAAGTCAAAGTTTCTGATGTTGAATCATGATCGTCTCCAAAAGCCACCTCCAGGGCTATCTTGCCAACTGGGTATGCCAATTTACCAGGCACCACTCCATGAAAGACGGTGTTCGACTGTTTAAGACTCTTGTCCGTCAGCCCCATGCGACGGAAGGTATCATAGTAAAGGATATTGATACTGCTCCCTCCATCCATAAGCACTTTGGTGAACTTGTAGCCCCCGACTTGAGGTGCCACTACTGTAACGCCCTCGATGCGGCTATATCTCCCACGTGTCGAAGCACGACTTAGAGGCATAACCGCATTGAAAGCAATGTCGCAAGTGAGGTAATCTTCACACAACCCATGTAATACATAAGGGAAAGAGATACATAGTTGGCTTACAATCGCCACTTCACACAATTACATGAATAAAGCATTACAACAACCAAATACAATCAGGGCCCGACTACGGAGCCAAAATAAAAGAAGAACCCCAAATGCGACAAAGGTCCCCGATCGACCCCAACTGGGCTCCACTACTGATCAACTAGAACGAAACAACACAAAGGACAAGATCTTCATCGAGCTCCTCCTGAGCTTGGTTGCGTCATCTGCATGGACTCATCGGCACCTGCAAGCTGGTTTTGGAAGTATCTGTGAGCCACAGGGACTCAGCAATCTCGCACCCTCGCGATCAAGACCATTTAAGCTTATGGGTAAGGTAAAAGGTATGAGGTGGAGCTGCAGCAAGCAACTAGCATATATGGTGGCTAACATACACAAAAGAGAGCGAGAAGAGAAGGCAAATCACGATCGAGAAATTATGATCAAGAAGTGATCCTAGAACAACCTACGTCAAACATAACTCCAACATCGTGTTCACTTCTTGGACTCCGCCGGAAAGAGACCATCACGGTTACACACGCGGTTGATTCATTTTAATTAAGGTCAACTTCAGGTTTTCTACAACCGGACATTAACAAATTCCCATCTGCCCATAACCGCAGGCACGGCTTTCGAAAGTTCAAATCCCTGCAGGGGAGTCCCAACTTAGCCCATGACAAGCTCTCACGGTCAACGAAGGAATAGACCTCCTCCCGAGACGTTCTGATCAGACTCGGTATCCCGGTACAACAAGACATTTCGAAAGGTTAAAACAAATCCAGCAACACCGCCCGAATGTGCCGACAAATCCCGATAGGATCTGCACATATCTCTTTCTCAGGGCACACTCAGATTGTCTTAGGTACGGGTAGGCCAGCCCAGAGTTGCCCCTGGTGGCCACCGGCAGCTGACAGGTGGACCAACACTCAGAGGAGCACTGGCCCCGG
>NC_057809.1:158666585-158760916 GCF_018294505.1 Triticum aestivum
CCCTCAGGAGCGCGACTCCCAAGGGAAAAGAAAAGGGGTAGGTGGCAAATGGTAAAACCAAGGTTGGGCATTGCTGGAAAAGCTTTAACCCAACCGCGTAAGGAACGCAAAATCCGGGAACATAACACCGATATGACGGAAACTAGGGCGGCAAGAGTGGAACAAAACACCAGGCATAAGGTCGAGCCTTCCACCCTTTACCAAGTATATAGTTGCATTAATTAAATAAGAGATATTGTGATATCCCAACAAGTAAAAATGTTCCAACAAGGAACAACATCTCCATGTTCCAACAAGGAACAAACTTCAATCTTCACCTGCAACTAACAATGCTATAAGAGGGGCTGAGCAAAGCGGTAACATAGCCAAACAACGGTTTGCTAGGACAAGGTGGGTTAGAGGCTTGGTTCAACAATATGGGAGGCATGATAAGCAAGTGGTAGGTATCACAGCATAGGCATAGCAAAAGAGCAAGCAACTAGCAAGCAAAGATAGAAGTGATTTTGAGGGTATGATCATCTTTCCTGAGATCCCGCAAGGAAGAAGAACGAGTCCATGAAGAAGACAAACGGGTGTAGACGAACGAATCCTCACAACACGACATTACCGGATCCAACCCGAAGAAGCAAACACCGGAAAAGAAGCATACAACATAGTAAACAACCAACACATCAACATGGCCCGATGCGCAAACAAGTATTATGCATGTCCGGTTTAATGAGGCATCGCATGGCAAAATGCACAAACTACCCTGGAGCTCAACATGCAACGGAGTTACATATTGAAGAAAACACCACATGACTTATTTAGTTCTCTCTCGTTTATGTACCCAACAAGATTAAATGTTTTTAGGATGGAAAGAGGGTGAAGCAAATGAAAACTACCTAACTAGGCAAGTTTAAATGAGGCTGGAACAACAAGCAACAAGTCCGGTAAATCCACATATGCGAATATTAGGTTTGGTGCTGTTCTGCTCTAAACCATATTTTAGAATTGTTAGGCATGCAAAACAATTTCACCATGATAAACTAGGCAAAATTCTACCCCATTTACATATAAAGATTATTTAATTCGAAGCTATGGTTATTTAGTTATGAATTAAACCATTTAGCAAGTTATTTAAGCAAATTTAAACAAACAACATTTTAAACATGGATGAAAGTGACATATTATTAAACTAGATGAAAAACTAAGCAAGTTTCAAATACAAAGTTTTTACATGTGATGCTTAGTTTGTGAGTTAAAATATGCATGAAGTTCAAGGGTGTTTCTGCAAAACTGCAAAACCCTGGAAATTAGCTAAATTCGTCTCGAGGAAAAAACACTATATGGGCCGAAACTGGCTAGCCCAACAGGAGGAAAAGAAAAAAGAAAAAAACAAGACGGGCGCTGGGGCAGCTCACCCATGGGCCAAGCCCAGTTTGCGGGGAGGAAGAGGCCAAGGCAGGCCGGGCGCCGTTGGGCTGGCTGGATCGACGAGGAGGTGGAAGGGGGCGCAGTCAACGCGAGCAGTGGCTGCGTGCGTTCGCTGTTCGTACTCTGCTCGACAGAGACAAAGCAGCGGCGACGGCAGGGACTTGACGAACGCAGCGGCGAGGAGAAGACTCCGGCGAGGGACTTGGCGCGATGCTGGAGAGGAGGCCGGCTGTGGTCGCGGCGGATCCGAGCGGTCGAGCGGGTCAACGCGAGCGGGCGAGGCGTTCCTCCTCTGCCTGGACTGCTGCCGTTCGACGCAGCGGAGGCAGAGGAGCGGCGACGGCGGGCTATCGACGGGAACGGGGCCGGAGAAGGTCGTGGGGGTCGGGAAAAAGGCACGGCGGCAAGACTTGACACGGTTCTAGCGACTCCAGGCAATGGAGGACGAGGCAGACGCAGGCGACAACAGGATCCGGCGGCTCTTCTCGGAGAAGTGGCCAGCGACGTTGCACCGTTGAGGGGGGTTCCTGTTTGCCTTGGCCACCGGCGACGTGACTGACGAGAAGGCAGGGGACCAGCTCGAGATGATCGTGCTCTCGGTCAACGGGCGAATGGGAGAAGCCGAGCAGCACGACAGGGCCAGCAGGCACGGCGGCTCAACGCAGAGCAGTGCACGAGCTCCGATGAGCGGGCAAGGCGGAGGGAGAAGGGCGGCTCAGGCCGGCCATCGCTTGAGGCGGATCCTTATGGCGTGCACCGACGAGGCGAAGAGGAGGCCGGGGTCCATCGGGAGGCTTCCATGGCGCTGGTCTCCTGTTCAGGTACAGAGAGATGAGGGATTAGGAAGAGAGATTTGCAGGGACGAGGGAACGGAAAAAGAGGCTCGCGAGGATCTGGCCTGGTGGTTCCGATAGAACTCCGGCGAGGTCGCCGGCCGGTGGTGGCGCGCGGGGTCGAGCGAGACTCTCGGGCCGAAGCAGTTGGATGGATTGGTGGAGGCTTGATGGGGATCGAGAAGGTGGAGCCTTGGCTGTGCGTGGATGGACGATGAGATCTGGGAGGATTCCGAGGACAAGTGGCGGCGGCGAAGGGATGGGACAAACCTCCTAGGTTTTAGGGTTTGTCCAAAATAGTCTAGGAGTGGACTATATATATGCAAAAGAGGGAAGTTTAGGGGCTAATCCGTCCCTCCAATTAAAATCGAGCGGTCGAGAATAAAACACTAGGAAGTCCAAATAAGAAAACGGTGATGTTCTGTAGACGTTTGGGGATGATCCGGACACAATGGTGACAACTGCTCGGGTCGGGTCCGGGACAATCTCGGACGCGCATGTGAGGGGTTCGATGCACTGTGCAGAGAGGGTTTCGGACCGTGCGGTCGCATCGGACAACTCCGAAAGCGAAGAGGGGAAGGAGGATGGACTAGGTGGGTTATGGCGAGACTGCGAGGGGGAGAAGAGAGAGAGAGGGCCCGGCATCTGTTTCCGGAGACCGAAAACGTCCGACGTTAGACCGGCTATAATGCCGCTATAGTTATCCGTTGGGGCGTCAAACGAACTCCGAATGCAATGAAATTTGACACGCGGTCTAACTACACCATAATAAGACCGCACGCCAAATTTCAACCATATCCGAGAACATTTTCCGGCCACTTATAAAATAATATTTCGGACGTGTCGCGGGCGCGTGCAAGTGTGGCTGGGCTCAGAACGGACAACGGAAGGAACTGGAAAACCCGGACGGATGCAAGTTTCGAAAACATGATGATGCAATGCACATGATGGCATGAGGAAAAGCAACATGCAAGCAAATGACATGGCAACGCCAGCGAATAACTGGAGGACACCTGGCACATCGGTCTCGGGGTGTTACAACACTCCACCACTACGAGAGGATCTCGTCCCGAGATCTAGAATGGCACCGGAGGGAAACGGAAGAGGAAGAGGAGAGGTAAAACTAAGTTGCTTCTTTGACAAATGAGTGAAACCATGAACCTTGAAGAGGTTAAGCCATTTCGAGAAAAAGAATAACAGAGATGACAAATTTGAAAACACTCCGTTAGAAAAGAGTGACAAAAACATTGCGAAAAACCTTGAGGTTGAAGGGCAAGATGTATATTGAAACCACTCTGGTTAAAACAAGATAGAGAAGGATTAAGAATGATATAATTTGAGCAGCACTCCGTCTGAGAAGGGAGGCAAAACTTGGCAGAATGGGAAAAAATCGAAAAGCAGGCACGACACTCCGGTTAAAAGGATAAGGACGAAAAGAACACGATCCTGACAAAACAAGAAGATGGGTTGCAGAGAGCAACATCACAATGCCTCCGGAACGAAAGAATAGAATAAAGATAATTGAGACAAACGAATGTAGAAGACAATGCCAACTTCTGCTACAAAAGAGCTTGAAAAGGCATCTTTAGGAGAAGGGTTGAACGGAGTTGTTGGAAAACCAACCACGAAAATAATAAGCTTGATATGGTCTTATGGAATACAACTCAAATTATGAGGTGACAACCCGCCACTCACAGGAAAGAATTAGATTGGAATAAACAAGGAGACGAGAAACTTATTTCACCGGAAGGATAAAAGAAGACATTGGATCATTTATAAGCACCATAGATAGCAACAATCCTTAGGGAAAGCTTTAGGTGGAATATAACCCAAGATAATTCCAACGAATAGGTTGATGGATTTAAAATACCTCATTCATAACAACATGTGAGTTATGAAACATGAACTCAAATTATTAAGAATGACATAATACCATCTCCAATGATACGGAAGAAAGATTGAACTCCGGATTGCAAGATGAAGAAAACTTGAGCTCCTCTGAAAAGAAAGTTGATGAACGTTTTGAGAAGGAATATAAATCCTTGATGAACCATCATGTAGAACCTTCAAGAGAGAACTCCGGTAAACAAAAGATAACGAAAAGAAAGAGAAGTTGAAAAAACAAAGTGAAACCTTGTAATGGTTTAGATGGATCTCCGTGATAATTAGAGCTTGGAACTTCGGGAAGAAAAAATAAGATGAACAATTGAGATCAAGAATTTTGATGAACCTCCGGAATAGGGAATTAACCACTTGGATAAAACAAGAATTAGAATTACATTATGCTTATCCTTCACCAATTAAATTGATGACAATCAATGGATTCGACATATTACTTATTCTCGTAGAAAATATTAAGATAGATATAGCGCCAACTTGAGAAGGTATTCAAAGAACCACCGGTAGAATTTTTAAGAATGAAAGAATTGATATAACATCGAATGAAGAGAACTCTTGAACGAACCACCGCGAGAATTGAAAAGAACGAATAAAACATAAAGAAACACCGGGAAGAATTAGCAAATACACGAAGATGCTTGAGAGGATTTAGATATGTGAGAACGAAGATATCACGAGCCGATTAAAGATCACTTGCACGAAGCACTGGTAGAATTTGGAGAATGATAGCTGAAAGCTGAGAATGAATAAATCTTAGATGATGGGCTCAGGATGAGCAGACTGAAAAGGCTCCTGAATTGCTCCGGATATATAAAAAGAATTCTCTCAATTAAACAATTATGAGAGGATGGCCTCGAATTAGAACCACGAATCTCTAAGAGAACAGATAAGATATGGAGGCAAAAATCTTCTTCGGTCTTCAAAATCCGAGAATGACGACGGGAAATACCACCAAGAATTATTTAGACACTCCGGAAGAATCAAAACGAAGAGGTTGAGCCAACGATGAAAAGATTTTGACAGATCTTGAGAAGACATTTGACTGATGATAAATCATTCTTACGTCAAACTTCAAAAAGAATTTGAGAATACCTCCGGGAAAATAAGAAGAGTCAGGTAAGATCCTGGGAAAAGACCTGTGGGTTAGGGCCCACTCAAAAGAAACACCGTTGAACGATTTAAACGAGAGGTTGCATCGGTTGAATTAAATGTCTTGAATGAGATAACAACCTCGAAATAGATTGAACTGATCTTGAATGAAAAGACGAGCCTTCTGAGATATCTTGAGCACTCCGGGACAATAGGATATCGAGAGGTGAACGATTAAGAATTGCGCCGGCATGAGAAAGTATTGAAATGAGGAAAGGAATATGATCAACAAAGCTTGAATTGAATCCACCGGAGAAGAAAAGGAATGACGAAAGATGAACTTGAAGATCTGTTAGAATCTCCATGATAATTCACCGGATTGAAACTTGAAAGAAAAGGATGAAGAGACTTCACAGGAATAAAATGGATAGTTGATTTAGAATTTTTGACTCCTTGAAGCACCCTGGCCTGATGATTCCGCTCCAGGAGACGCGCTTGAGCTCAAGTGGGAGTTCGACGAGGACTCTCAACGTTACTATGTTTCCTTTCTTGATGATCAGTAGTGGTGCCCAGTTGGGGGTGATTGGGACATTGTCGCATGTTGGGTTCTCTTTTATTTTGGCGCCGTAGTCGGTCCATGAATAGGCGAACCACTATAAAACCGACCGTGAATAGGCGAACCACTAGACGTCGAACCCCAATTTCATATCATACATCGAAAGATATCCTAAGAGCTACTTGAATTCCCACCTATGAAACTCCCGAACCTTTCCGATTATGCAATCAGGTGTTGGGGATACAGGGGAAGCATAATATCTCACCCAAACTAGCAAATCCTACATCCAGCTGTATCCATCCTTCAACACATAACCAAGAAACCTTCGCAAATCATCTACCTCAACCTTCAAAAAGCATCCGTTATACGAGTTATGGCAATACTCCCGAACTCCCGCCGCAGTACTGGGTGGCGTCGAGGTTATCTCACGAACGAACTGCATAAAAGAGATTTTCGATGTCGGCGTACTAAACTCAGGTATTCCAGAACTGCAATGATAAAATTATGACGATAACACCTCGGAGCTCAACTCCCCCGGACACTTCCACAAAGCCCCTGACAGGAGGCACCAAGACAATGTTCTCATCATAAAACCATCGGAACGATTCCAAGATACCCGCTCTGATACCAACTTGTAACGCCCTCGATGCGGCTATATCTCCCACGTGTCGAAGCACGACTTAGAGGCATAACCGCATTGAAAGCAATGTCGCAAGTGAGGTAATCTTCACACAACCCATGTAATACATAAGGGAAAGAGATACATAGTTGGCTTACAATCGCCACTTCACACAATTACATGAATAAAGCATTATAACAACCAAATACAATCAGGGCCCGACTACGGAGCCAAAATAAAAGAAGAACCCCAAATGTGACAAAGGTCCCCGATCGACCCCAACTGGGCTCCACTACCGATCAACTAGAACGAAACAACTCAAAGGACAAGATCTTCATCGAGCTCCTCCTGAGCTTGGTTGCGTCATCTGCATGGACTCATCGGCACCTGCAAGCTGGTTTTGGAAGTTTCTGTGAGCCACAGGGACTCAGCAATCTCGCACCCTCGCGATCAAGACCATTTAAGCTTATGGGTAAGGTAAAAGGTATGAGGTGGAGCTGCAGCAAGCGACTAGCATATATGGTGGCTAACATACGCAAAAGAGAGCGAGAAGAGAAGGCAAAGCACGATCGAGAAACTATGATCAAGAAGTGATGCTAGAAGAACCTATGTCAAACATAACTCCAACACCGTGTTCACTTCCCGGACTCCGCCGGAAATAGACCATCACGGTTACACACGTGGTTGATTCATTTTAATTAAGGTCAACTTCAGGTTTTCTACAACCAGACATTAACAAATTCCCATCTGCCCATAACCGCGGGCACGGCTTTCGAATGTTCAAATCCCTACAGGGGAGTCCCAACTTAGCCCATGACAAGCTCTCATGGTCAACGAAGGAATAGACCTCCTCCCGAGACGTTCCGATCAGACTCGGTATCCCGGTACAACAAGACATTTCGACAGGTTAAAACAAATCCAGCAACACCGCCCCAATGTGCCGACAAATCCCGATAGGAGCTGCACATATCTCTTTCTCAGGGCACACTCAGATTGTCTTAGGTACGGGTAGGCCAGCCTAGAGTTGCCCCTGATGGCCACTGGCAGCTGACAGGTGGACCAACACTCAGAGGAGCACTGGCCCGGGGGGTTAAAATAATGATGACCCTCAGGGGCGCGACTCCCAAGGGAAAAGAAAAGGGGTAGGTGGCAAATGGTAAAACCAAGGTTGGGCATTGCTGGAAAAGCTTTAATCAAGGCGAACTATCAAGGGGTTCCCATTATAACCCAACCGCGTAAGGACCGCAAAATCCGGGAACATAACACCGATATGACGGAAACTAGGGCGGCAAGAGTGGAACAAAACACCAGGCATAAGGCCGAGCCTTCCACCCTTTACCAAGTATATAGTTGCATTAATTAAATAATAGATATTGTGATATCCCAACAAGTAAACATGTTCCAACAAGGAACAACATCTCCATGTTCCAACAAGGAACAAACTTCAATCTTCACCTGAAACTAACAATGCTATAAGAGGGGCTGAGCAAAGCGGTAACATAGCAAAACAACGGTTTGCTAGGACAAGGTGGGTTAGAGGCTTGGTTCAACAATATGGGAGGCATGGTAAGCAAGTGGTAGGTATCGCAACATATGCATAGCAAAAGAGCGAGCAACTAGCAAGCAAAGATAGAAGTGATTTCGAGGGTATGATCATCTTGCCTGAGATCCCGCAAGGAAGAAGAACGAGTCCATGAAGAAGACAAACGGGTGTAGACGAACGAATCCTCACAACACGACGTTACCGGATCCAACCCAAAGAAGCAAACACCGAAAAAGAAGCATACAACATAGTAAACAACCAACACATCAACATGGCCCGATGCGCAAACAAGTATGATGCATGTCCGGTTTAATGAGGCATGGCATGGCAAAATGCACAAACAACCCTGCAAATTAACTGGAGCTCAACATGCAACGGAGTTACATATTGAAGAAAACACCACATGACTTATTTAGTTCTCTCTCGTTTATGTACCCAACAATATTAAATGTTTTTAGGATGGCAAGAGGGTGAAGCAAATGAAAACTACCTAACTAGGCAAGTTTAAATGAGGCCGGAACAACAAGCAACAAGTCCAGTAAATCCCCATATGCAAATATTAGGTTTGGTTCTGTTCTTCCCTAAACCATATTTTAGAGTTGTTAGGCATGCAAAACAATGTCACCATGATAAACTAGGCAAAATTCTACCCCATTTACATATAAAGATTATTTAATTCGGAGCTACGGTTATTTAGTTATGAATTAAACCGTTTAGCAAGTTATTTAAGCAAATTTAAACAAACAACATTTTAAACATTTTAAACATGGATGAAAGTGGCATATTATTAAACTAGATGAAAAACTAAGCAAGTTTCAAATACAAAGTTTTTACATGTGATGCTTAGTTTGTGAGTTAAAATATGCATGAAGTTCAAGGGTGTTTCTGCAAAACTGCAAAACCCTGGAAATTAGCTAAATTTGTCCCGAGGAAAAAAAACACTATTTGGGCCAAAACTGGCTAACCCAACAGGAGGAAAAGAAAAAAGAAAAAAACAAGAGGGGCACTGGGGCAGCTCACCCATGGGCCAAGCATAGTTTGCGGGGAGGAAGAGGCCAAGGCAGGCCGGGCGCCGCTGGGCTGGCTGGATCGACGAGGAGGTGGAAGGGGGCGCAGTCAACGCGAGCGGTGGCTGCGTGCGTTCGCTGTTCATACTCTGCTTGACAGAGACAAAGCAGCAGCGACGGCAGGTGTCGGTGTCAAAACCGGCGGATCTCGGGTAGGGGGTCCCGAACTGTGCATCTAGGCCGGATGGTAACAAGAGACAGGGGACACTTTGTTTTACCCAGGTTCGGGCCCTCTCGATGGAGGTAAAACCCTACTCCTGCTTGATTAATATTGATGATATGGGTAGTACAAGAGTAGATCTACCACGAGATATAGGAGGCTAAACCCTAGAAGTTAGCCTATGGTATGATTGTTGTGTATGGAGTTGATTCTCCCTACGGACTACAACCCTTCGGTTTATATAGACACCAGATAGGGTTAGGGTTACACAGAGTCGGTTACAATGGTAGGAGATCTTGAATATCGCATCGCCAAGCTTGCCTTCCACGCCAAGGAAAGTCCCATCCGGACACGGGACGAAGTCTTCAATTTTGTATCTTCATAGTCCAGGAGTCCGGCTGAAGGTATAGTCCGGCTATCCGAACACCCCCTAATCCAGGACTCCCTCAGTAGCCCCTGAACCAGGCTTCAATGATGACGAGTCCGGCGTGCAAATTGTCTTCGGCATTGCAAGGCGGGTTCCTCCACCAAGTCCTTCATAGAAGATTGTAATCACCAAGAGTAGTGTCTGGCTCTGTAAAATAAGTTTCCACATATTGCCAGAGAGAATAATATTAACACAAATCAAATCTACTGATGTATTCTGCAGTGCACCATCACACCACAGCCAAGTCCTTTACCCGAATCGTTTTCACTTTTCCACCTCAGCATGTTTTGCGAGGCGGTTTCCTTGGCACGTCTTGTCAAAGCAGAGATCGTGTGCCCCCCTTTACGGGATCCTCATCAATACGGACGTGGGTAACCCAATCATGCCCGTTAGCATGTTTTCTTGATTAAAGGCGAGTCCCAAACGGTTACGGGGAGGGCTCTTGGTATTCAACCTCTTATAAGGAGACCAAGGCCTTACTCCCTTTTTCAATCTCAAACGAGTTCGCCCGTCGCCTCGAGTTCCAACACCCTAGGCTTCAGATTCCAGGCGCTTCGGACCTTCGACAATGTCCGGTTCCGACCTCCAGGGCCGATGGATGCCCTCCTCTGTCACGGAGGGGGACGTGCTAAAGTTGAGAGAGGCTAAGTTCTTGACCGCCGAAATCCCGCATAGGTTGCCTGTTCAAGGGCAAGCTATTCCTAGTCCCCAGCCTGGCGAGAGCGTAGTGTTGATGTCTCACTTCCTTCGGTGGTTAGGCTTCTCGATGGATCCCTTCGTGAGGGGGCTGCTGTTTTATTACGGGCTGGAACTTCATGACTTAGCTCCGGAGTCCGTCCTCCATATTTCCTTATTCATTGTGGTATGCGAAGCGTTCCTCCGTGTTACCCCTCACTTCGGATTGTGGCTCAAGACCTTTGGAGTGGAGCCGAAGACGATCGAGGGACGGCATGCAGAGTGCGGAGGCGCTGTCATAAGTAAGAATGTTGATGCTCCATGGACCGAGGGCTTCTTTCAAGAGGAGCTCGGCTTGTGGCAACGAGAATGGTTCTATATCACCGCTCCCAGGAGCGCCAAGTGGGCGGCGCCTCCTGCCTTTCGCTCGGGTCCCCCACCACGGCTGGCGTCATGGGTCAACAAAGGATTAGATTGGGGGTTATCCAAAGACGTGCCCCTATTGCAGGGCCGCATTAGGGATCTCCTAGTAGGAGACCTCAACCTGGTCAAGGTGACGTAGGTCATGCTGATTCGCCGAATACTGCCCGGCAAACGTCGCCCCCTTCGCCCGTGGGAGTTTAATCCAGAGGGACCGCGAACTCTCCAGAACTTCATGGGCGCAACGCCCGCGGAGATGTATAGACTGTTCTTTGGATCACAAGAG
Source organism: Triticum aestivum (assembly GCF_018294505.1). Classification (NCBI taxonomy): domain Eukaryota; kingdom Viridiplantae; phylum Streptophyta; class Magnoliopsida; order Poales; family Poaceae; genus Triticum; species Triticum aestivum. The sequence continues at coordinate 158,677,576 of NC_057809.1, forward strand.
ATGTGTCTGGATTTAACCGAGGACGCAGGTCTAAGCTGCAATCGCCCAGATACTCAGGTAAGCGACCTCGTGCCCGGACCTTCTATCCGTATAATCATTATAAACTTGCCCCTAAAAGAGCCATCCTTTTGAGCAAGAGTGGATAGCAAAGGCAAAGCTGATCAGGTGTCCGGCTCCCCTTCCTGAAACCAGGCCGGATCCTGTGCTGGTCAGGATGCTGGAGACAATGCCTTTGGCGGGGGAGGACAAGGAAGCTATGGCCTCCTCGAAGGAGGCTGCTCCGAAGGGAGGAACCGACAATTCCTTTCCCGAGGGGAAGAAGAGAGCCGCCTTTGACGACCCGAAAACCATGGTCTCGAAACGGGGGAGAAAATCCTCGTCAGAGGGTCCGGCACCGGGGAGTTCCTCGGCCGGACTATGCCCTCAAGGGGATCAGCCCTCCAGCGAGCCGTAAGTAGAGAGAGGTGTTTCTTTTGAGGGATGAGAGAAATCTTTGATTTATATCTGAGAAGACTAACCGAAATTTTACCTTGCAGCTCGGACCTCAGCCCTTCTCAGCAGAGCTCGTCTTCGGGGGATCTTCTTCCGGAGATGATGGACAGCGGGACGCCTCCCCCTGCCGTGCCGCCTAGCGAGGCGGGCGACCCTGACGTGTCGTCACGGAGAGTTTCCCCGAATCTGGCAGGGGCGGAAGGCGGCAGTGCGGTCCCCCGAGGTTCTCCGCATCCGGCCTTCGAAAGGGGCCATAGGACAAGTCCGGCACCGTCTGGTGCTCGGTCGGAGGAGCTAAAAATTCTGCTGGGGCGAGCTTCTATCTCAGAGGAGCACCGTGCATTGATGGGCACGGTGATTGAAAGGATTTCATCCGCAGAAAACGGATTGCATGAGGCCGTCAAAAGTTTACTGATGGGTTTTGAGGTACGTTAGATAATGTACACTTTTGTTTGTTGCGCATAAATAAGATGCGCCCTGTGTAGATAGTAGCCCCTGAGACTCTGCGTGTTGTCAAGAAATGACGGCACGTAGAGGATCATAATCCCAGGTCTAAGATGTCGCCTTTGAATGTAGGTGGCGAGGTGTCCGGAATCAAGCCGGTCTAATGATGTGGCCGAACTAAAGCGGCAACTGGACGTGGCGGATACCGACATCGCGCTTGTCAATAAGCGGCTTGATGAGGCTCAAGGTATGGAATTCTTCGGGCGGCGCCAGGTAAGAGGAGCTTTATGCCAGTGTCTTACAATGTGTGTGCTTGACGCAGATGGTGCGGCCGCCGTGGAGAATCTTAGGGCAAAACTTGCCCGAGCGAAGGAGCAAGCCAGAAAAAGCGATGCGGCTGCCAAGGAGGCCCTTGAAGAGCTGAGAGCCGAACAGGCTGCTCATTGCCAAAGCAAAGAGGAGATGGCCGAAGAGTTAAGAAGCGCTACCGACCGTTGCAAACTTCTTGAAAAAGAAGACCAGGCAAAACAGACGGATTTAGAAAAGGCCGTTGCCGATGCCAAGGACGCTCGCTCTGCGATGAGAGCTGCGAAAGAGGAGCTACGTCAGGCCGAACAGATTGCGGCTGGAAAGCCCTTTATGCTGCGGAGGAAGTTTTGTGATCCGAAGTTTGCTCCGTTGGACAGGATGTGGAGTGTGAAGGACACCTATCTGGACTTGGCAACAAGTGTCGCTGATGCGACCGAACACTTTCGAGATCAGAAAGATTGCGAAGTGGAAAAGCTTTTCTGGTCGCAGTTTCATAATCCAGAGCGTCCACTGGCAGTGGATGATCGTTTGGCTCAATGGGCCAAACTGAATAGGTTGTTCGGACTCGCCATGAAGTACGTCATGGATCATCTGTGGCCGGGGAGATCGGAGCCAAAGAGCTATTTCAGCTTGGTGCAGCAATTCCTTGACGCGGTGCCGCGTATAAATGCAATTAAGAGGTCAGCATGCATAGAGGGCGCACGGATGGCTCTTGCCCGTGTTAAGACATACTGGGCAGAGATGGAGGCCATTGTTGTTGCGTCCCGAGATTCAGACCAAAGCCGAGTACCTTGCGAGCACTATTTTCAAGAAGTTCTTGAAGGCGCTCGTGTAATAGAGACGCAGTGCCCGAAAGATGCTATGTTAAGATAGCATATGTAATTATGAAGTAATATTTTGATAAACTGTAGTGGCTTATTTTATACTTGTGCCTCCAAGTATTGTAAACACCTTCTAATCGGCTGTTTTAATATATATATACATACATATATATATATATATATATATATATATATATATATATATATATATATATATATATATATAATCTGAAAGATGGCAGTCGTTGGCTTCAGCCCCCACGCACATAGTGCGGGGGTGCTCGCAGAAGACGCATTCTCACACTTAACCCAACGTCTTGGTCCTACAAAGGAGGTGATAGCGCAGCAGGCCAGGCAACCGGACTATAATGCTTTAACACTTTCACTTAGCCATAGGAGTTTGAAAATGAGACTCTTTAGGTAGCTCCTTGGTGGCAACTGCGCTCGTCCGAATTCAGGGCGCGTATGTGCCTGACCGGGAAGCAGTCCTTCGTCAAAGCGGAGGAATCCGATAGATTCCGATCAGTCATCGAGTGGCTGACCAGTCTCACGCTACATCATGACAGTCAGTTTTCGGCTTTCTCTACTGAGGTGCTCGCCCTGGCCGGACCGGGGGCACAATCGCAGTAGTTCTCCTGGTGCTACCTTAGCCGATAAAGCGGAACATAAGGTAGCCGAACTCAGGAGCCGGGCAACCCAACATTTGACCAAAGACATGATCCGGAGCTGATGCATATAATGCCAAAACTCGCGACGCCGAACACTCCCTAAGGTGTTCGGTCTTTATGAGTGTGGGCCAAACAACACTCTTTATTGAAAAAGCCCCTAGTGTCCAGGTACGTGCAAAAATTCTGACGTGGCCACATGCCAAGACGCCAGCCTCCTCCTTGGTTATATTAGAAAGAAAAACCAGGGGATGTGTAGCAACAAGAGACAGTAAAAAAGGTTTATGCAGGGTCTTAATCTAAAAAGAATCCTTTAGGACGGGTCCCTACTGCACGTCTGCGCATGTGTCTCCATTGTGCCGTATCCTGGACGGGCGCCTCACGACGTTCATCTGTAAAAGAGAGGAACTGAGTTGAAAACGGGTCGTGCAGAAAAAGGAAAGAAATTTAAAATAAGCAAAGTATAAAGTAAGATATGGAATTTTGAGCTTTATTGTCTCTTATTGTATATGCGTGGAGCCCCTTGTGCGGGGGTATATGGCTTCTAGGCCTGCATTAATGATGATTCTGCACCGAACTCGTCTATCCGCGTTCGTGGTCTTTAAATGACCTATTTTGAAGTTTTTTGGCCGGTGAGGCCATTTTGCTGTGGGGCTTGTTAAAGCGGCCGCACTGTCCTTTGCTTGGGAGGCGCACTTTAGTGCTTCCCCATCAAAGAGATGATGCCTCGTGGACTGGGCATCTTAAGCGTAAGAGATGCATAATGTGGTATTGCGTTAAATCGAGCGAAAGCTTCACGTCCCAGTAGTGCTTGATAGCGACTTGAGAACGGGACGACGTGGAAGGTCAGCTTTTTGCGATGGAGGTTATCGGCAGAGCCGAATGTGACTGTGAGCCGAAGAAAACCCGTACAATGGGTGTCCGGACCAGGTATTACCCCTTGAAAGGAGGTTTTGCTGCGGCGGATTCTTGATGGGTTTATCCCCATGTGCTGTATTGTATCCTGATATATCAGGTTTAGTCCGCTGCCGCCGTCCATAAGGACATTTGAAAAGTTGAGTCCGCCAATTGTTGGATTGAGTATCAAGGCAGTCCATCCTACATTCTTGATATTCCTAGAATAATCTAGCTGATCGAAGGTGATCGGTTTTGACAACCAGTGGCAGGATCCTTTGGGGATGGGCCGTGTGGTGCGTACCTTTACGGGCACCGCATGTTTTGTTATGTGAAGTGAGTTCACTGTTTTTACTTCTTGTGGGAAGTTCTTTCGTTTCCTGGTGCTCTGCTGTTGGGATTCGTCCTCGTCTTCGCTTGGTGTGTCGAGCCCCTTGCGTTCGGCATTGAGTCTGCCGGATTGTTTGAAGACCCAACAGTCTTTGTGGGTATGGTTAGCAGGCTTCCCGGAAGTGCTATGTATCTAACATATCCTGTCTAGGATTTTATTTAAGTTGGATGGATCGTCCCTGTTATCCTAGGGGGGCGATTTTTCCTGATTTTGGCGTGAGCCTTTGAATCCGGCGTTGACTGCCATGCTCTTCGGACGTTTGTCCTTAGTCCGGCGACGGTCCTTGTTGCGTCGCGGTCTTCCGTTTCCATCCCTGGTTTCGGATGTACTTGGGTCGTTGGGGCCGCACCTTGCCAACCAGCTGTCCTCTCCTGCACAAAAGTGGGTCATGAGGCTTGTTAGTGTGGCCATTGTTCTTGGCTTTTCTTGGCCGAGGTGTCTGGCGAGCCATTCGTCTCGGACGTTATGTCTGAAAGCTGCTAAGGCTTCGGCATCCGGACAGTCGACTATCTGATTCTTTTTAGTGAGGAATCTATTCCAGAACTGCCGAGCTGATTCTCCGGGTTGTTGAGTTATGTGACTAAGATCGTCTGCATCTGGAGGGCGGACATAGGTCCCTTGAAAGTTGGCTCGGAAAGCATCCTCGAGCTCTTCCCAGCTACCAATTGAGTTTTCGGGAAGGCTTTTAAGCCAATGCCGGGCTGGCCCTTTAAGCTTGAGGGGTAGATATTTTATGGCGTGGAGATCATCTCCTCTAGCCATGTGTATGTGGAGGATATAATCCTCAATCCAGACTCCAGGGTCTGTTGTACCATCGTATGCCTCTATGTTTACGGGTTTGAATCCCTCTGGGAATTTGTAGTCCAGGACCTCATCGGTGAAACATAGGGGGTGTGCGGCACCCCTGTATTTGGATATGCCGGACTCTGATGATGGCTTCATAGCGTTGCTTACAAGATCTTGCTTTCTTGGCCCATAAATGGACCTGACTGGGCCATGATGCGAATCCTTAAGAGGGTCGCATGCCGATTTAGGTGCAGCGCCGCTTGTCTCTTTATGGGGTCGTCTATCCGACCGTGCGGCTTTTTCGTTTTTTGAATGCGAGGGTTCTGAGGCCTCTTCGTCGAATTCAGGCAGTAGCTTTCTTTTCGGATAGCTTTTAGTGCGGCGACTGTCGCCGTACTTATCTGTGGCATTGATTACCTTGCTCCATCTGATCCGGAGTGCATCTTCCGCTGTTTTTAGCTTCCGTTTCTGCTTTTTTAGGCTGCGTGCAATTGCAACGAGCCTCTCATGGAGATTTTTCTGCTCGATAGGTTTATTTGGCGTGAGGTCGTCCGGAATGCCGTTTTCGCCGGGGGAGGGATGTTCGGCTTCTCTATCTGTGTTGCCCTGTTCGGACGGTTGCTCTAAGGCCTGTTCGTGGTCTACTGGCTCGTCCTTCTCTATGGCTGGGTTTTTGTCGAGGCGGGGCTTGGGCCGGCGTTTGCGCTGACGCCTTGATTGCTTTTCGGGGGGTCGATCTCTCGTCCCATCCCCTTTTTCCTCGTTGTCGCGTCCCTTAGGGGTGTCCATCGTGTACACATCGTGAGATGAGGTGGCTGTCCAATGCCCTATGGGCGTTGGTTCGTCGGTATCTCCTCCATCGTCATCCATGCTGTCGATGTCTTCGGAGCCAAAGTCAGGCATGTCGGTTAGATCGTCGACAGTGGCTATAAAGTGGGTGGTGGGTGGGTTTTGGATTTCTTCATCGTTCGCATCCCATCCTTGCTGACCGTAGTCCGGCCAGGGCTCTCCTGACAACGAGAGAGACTTTAGAGAATTCAGGATGTCGCCGAAGGGCGAGTGCTGAAAGATGTTTGTGGCGGTGAACTCCATCATCGGCGCCCAATCGAATTCGATTGGTAGGGGCGCGGGGGGTTCGGAGTCCGGGGTGGAGTCCGGGCCCTTGGAGTCACGGACTGTGCAGAGTGCGGGGCTAGCGTTCGGCTCGACCGCTTTTGGGATCGCAACCCCTGAGGTGACGTCCAACCGCTCATCCTCGACTGGGGCAGTGGGTTCCGAATCAATGGTCGGAACCGATGCGTGTTCGGCCTCCAAGGCGCTGTTCGGCGGCAGAGCTATATCATGCCCATCGAGACAGTGCGGCACGCTTGGCTGTGGCTCGAATCCGTCGAAGATCAAGTCTCCGCGGATGTCAGCCATGTAATTTAGGCTTCCAAATCTGACCTGATGGCCAGGGGCGTAGCTTTCGATCTTCTCAAGGTGGCCAAGCGAATTGGCCCGCAGTGCGAAGCCGCCGAAGACGAAGATCTGTCCGGGGAGAAAAGTCTCACCCTGGACCACATCGTTGTTGAAGATCGAAGGGGCCATCGGGCCTAAAGGTGACGACATAGAGGAACTCTCAATGAAAGCACCAATGTCGGTGTCAAAACCGGCGGATCTCGGGTAGGGGGTCCCGAACTGTGCGTCTAGGCCTGATGGTAACAGGAGACAGAGGACACTTTGTTTTACCCAGGTTCGGGCCCTCTCGATGGAGGTAAAACCCTACTCCTGCTTGATTAATATTGATGATATGGGTAGTACAAGAGTAGATCTACCACGAGATCAAGGAGGCTAAACCCTAGAAGCTAGCCTATGGTATGATTGTTGTGTATGGAGTAGATTCTCCCTACGGACTAAAACCCTCCGGTTTATATAGACACCGGATAGGGTTAGGGTTACACAGAGTCGGTTACAATGGTAGGAGATCTTGAATATCGCATCGCCAAGCTTGCCTTCCACGCCAAGGAAAGTCCCATCCGGACACGGGACGAAGTCTTCAATCTTGTATCTTCATAGTCCAGGAGTCCGGCTGAAGGTATAGTCCGGCTATCCGAACACCCCCTAATCCAGGACTCCCTCAGTAGGGACTTGACGAACGCAGCGGCGAGGAGAAGACTCCGGCGAGGGACTTGGCGCGATGCTGGAGAGGAGGCCCGCTGTGGTCGCGGCGGATCCGGGCAGTCGAGCGGGTCAACGCGAGCAGGCGAGGTGTTCCTCCTCTGCCTGGACTGCTGCCGTTCGATGCAGAGGAGCGGCAATGGCGGGCTATCGACGGGAACGGGGCCGGAGAAGGTCGTGGGGCTCGGGAAAAAGGCGCGGCGGCGGGACTTGACGCAGTTCTAGTGGCTCCAGGCGATGGAGGACGAGGCGGACGCAGGCGACGGCAAGATCCGGCGGCTCTGCTCGGAGAAGTGACCGGCGACGTTGCACCATTGAGGGGGGTTCCTGGTGGCCTTGGCCACCAGCGACGTGACTGACGAGGAGGCAGGGGACCGGCTCGAGATGATCGTGCTCTCGGTCAACGGGCAAATGGGAGAAGCCGAGCAGCACGACAGGGCCAGCAGGCACGGCGGCGCGACGCAGAGCAGTGCACGAGCTCCGGCGAGCGGGCAAGGCGGAGGGAGAAGGGCGGCTCAGGCCGGCCATCGCTTGAGGCGGGTCCTTATGGCGTGCACCGATGAGGCGAAGAGGAGGCCGGGGTCCATCGGGAGGCTTCCATGGCGCTGGTCTCCTGTTCAGGTACAGAGAGATGAGGGATTAGGAAGAGAGATTTGCAGGGATGAGGGAACAGAAAAAGAGGGTCGCGAGGATCTGGCCTGGTGGTTCCGGTAGAACTCTGGTGAGGTCGCCGGCCGGTGGTGGCGCGCGGGGTCGAGCGAGATTCTCGGGCCGAAGCAGTTGGATGGATTGGTGGAGGCTTGATGGGGATCGAGAAGGTGGAGCCTTGGCTGTGCGTGGATGGACAATGAGATCTGGGAGGATTCCGAGGACAAGTGGAGGCGGCGAAGGGATGGGACAAACCTCCTAGGTTTTAGGGTTTGTCCAAAATAGTCTAGGAGTGGACTATATATATGCAAAAGAGGGAAGTTTAGGGGCTAAACCATCCCTCCAATTAAAATCGAGCGGTCAAGAATAAAACACTAGGAAGTCCAAATAAGAAAACGGTGATATTTTGTAGATGTTTGGGGATGATCCGGACACAACGGTGACGACTGCTCGGGTCGGGTCCGGGACAATCTCGGACGTGCACGTGAGGGGTTCGATGCACTGTGCAGAGAGGGTTTCGGACCGTGCGGTCGCATCGGACAACTCTGGAAGCGAAGAGGGGAAGGAGGATGGACTAGGTGGGTTATGGCGAGACTGCGAGGGGGAGAAGAGAGAGAGAGGGCCCGGCATCTATTTTCGGAGACCGAAAACGTCCGACGTTAGACCGGCTATAATGCCGCTATAGTTATCCGTTGGGGCGTCAAACGAACTCCGAATGCAATGAAATTTGACAAGCGGTATAACTACACCATAATAAGACCGCACGCCAAATTTCAACCATATCCAAGAACATTTTCTGGCCACTTATAAAATAATATTTCGGACGTGTCGCGGGCGCGTGCAAGTGTGACTGGGCTCAGAACGGACAACGGAAGGAACTGGAAAACCCGGACGGATGCAAGTTTCAAAAATATGATGATGCAATGCACATGATGGCATGATGAAAAGCAACACGCAAGCAAATGACATGGCAATGCCAGCGAATAACTGGAGGACACCTGGCACATCAGTCTCGGGGCGTTACAACTACTAAGGCCAGATGACCCGGATTATCAACCCGGGGCAGATGATATTCTCGACTCCATAAAATGGGTTGTTCAGACCAGCGCAAATACTGAGGCACCGCCGGTTCAACGGAGTTCATGGCCCTTTTGTGAAGCTTATGATCGCGCTTACACAAGCTAGTGGCAAAAACATGATACTGCATACTATTCAAGTGCTTCGGATTGCTCTGATAACCTGACTGCTGCTGTTGATTCCCCTGATGGTTATAACCTCCCTGATTGCCCTGGTTACCTTGTTTGCCATGTCCGTTCTAATTGCCCCGGAATCCTGAACCGGAGCTGCCGCCTCCATAACCCGGCCCATGAAAACCGCCTCCTGAACCGCCAGGCGGACCATTGTCGTATTGAAACATATTGGATTTTTGAATTCTCGCCTGATGAAACAATCCTTCCAAAGATGCGAAGCTGGCTTCTCCTTCGATCTGTGCTCCAGATTGGGGTCTGACCCTCCACCCCTCTGGGGCGGTTTACCCTTACGACGCTGACTGTTATCCTGGGTGTTGGTGTTAGCAACAAAATCCAGGCTATTGTCCGCTTTGCGCTTACCATTGTTCCCATGACCAGCCTGCTGCCCCTTGGCACTGCCGTTCTTTTTCCCTTTCCCTGGTTTGTCCTCTTCAGAATCAGGGTCCTTGGTACTATCTGAATCGGCATATTTAACCAAAGCGGCCATAAGTGTTAACATGTCATTATAGTGACGTTTGAGCCTTCCCAACTTCAATTTTAATGGCATGAACCAGCAGTTGCCCTCCAACATCAAAACTGTTGTATCTACATTGATGCGGTCTGATGAATGCAAAATAGCTGAGAACCGCTTCACCCAATGGGTCGTAGACTCCCCATCCTCTTGAACACAAGCGGCTAGGTCCACAATTGACATGGGCTACTTACATGTATCCTTGAAATTCTGGATAAACCGGCTCTTTAACTCGGCCCATGACCTAATGGAATTAGCTGGTAAACTCTTTAACCAGGTACGGGCTGTTCCTTCCAACATCATGGTGAAATACTTAGCACACACCGCTTCGTCCACATCCAGCATATCCATTGCCATCTCATAACTCTCAACCCATGATTCAGGGGGCAAATCGGCAGTGTAATTGGGCACCTTACGAGGGCCCTTAAAATCCTTGGGCAGTCGCACATTACGCAAGGCCGGGGTGAGGCACGACACCCCCAAAGAACTGAAGCCCACACCTGGTTCCACTGAGGTGGTCGGATGAATAGGAGTAGGTTGACGAGCTGCATGCTGAGCTGCTAACTCGGCCTCTCGGCGTGCTCGGCCATGATCCACCACATCTTGTGCATTAGCACCACCACCCACCGGGTTACGGTGCCGCGCACTGCTTGACGCAGCCGGTTCATCAATATGCCTGCTGTAACTCCAGCTTGGACGGGGGGTGGAATGAATCCTCTCACGACTATGCGAATAAGCCTGCTGTAGGGTTAAAGCCGTTTGGAGGAGTTCCCTCGCCCGCCGTGTATCAACCGCCACCGGTGACTCGCCTTCAATCGGGAGAGCTGCCAATCGTGAAGCGGCGGCCACAATGTTATCCAACGGGTTGGAGTAATGCCCCGAGGGCGTCAGAACGCTCTGTGACACAATGTTGTTCTGACGAGGCGGGTCCATCATGCGCGGCTGAACCGGCGCCCCTGTTACTAGTGCCTCAGTCCGGTTTACCACTAGCTGGTTACTGGTTCCCGCCCCGAGTGTGTTGAAGAGGTTCCTTGCCTCCAAGGCTGACGAAAGGCGCGATTGGTATCTTCTCCTCATGAAATCATCCGACACGCTCCGATCCAGCATAAGCCGATACGCCTGAGCCTCCAATCCGGCCCGCTCTGCGGCCATCCTGGTGCTTTCTGTCGCCAGGTCCGCTTTAGCTTGAGTTATCTGATCCTTCACCTTTGCGATCTCCACGTTGTGTTGATCCCAGTTTGCTACATCCACCTCCGCTGCTAGTGACGTTGCTAAAGTGGTGAACAGATCGGACAAAACCTAAGCCGGAGGCGGTGCAGAGCCCCCTGCTCCCGCTGGTGTTGCTGTTGCTGAACTGGAGATCATTGCCGCGGCGGTAGAAGGGTGTTGCACTAGTTGTGTACCGGCCATGAAGACCGCGACCCGGCTTGGCAGATCGAGGGGGTCTAGAATACTGTTGCCATCGGAGCCTCCACTAATCCGGACCGTCCTGCAGCTGGTACAGCGACTCGGTCTCTCCGGTTGAAGACTCGTCATCAGAGCAGACAATGGTTTCACCACCAGATGCCGATCTATCCTCATATTCCGCCCCATGGATGACACCTACGAAGACGTGCTTCACAGCGGGCTGAACCTGGGCGGAGCTTGCACGCTGAGCCGTCTCGACGATGTCGGTGCAGATGTCTGGCTCAGGGCCCGTTTCGTCGATCTTGCCGATGAAAATGTGAATTCCGCCAAAGGGTACCCGGTACCCGTACTCGATTGAACCGGCCTCGGGACCCCATCCTACGTCGTCAATGTAGATCTTGCCACGACGACTTTTAGTCATCCGGCCCACAGCGTATCCCTTGAGTCCTTCGAAGCTGCCCTTCAAGAACTCGAAACCCTCGTGCGATAGCCCCACGGTGGGCGACAATTGTCGTGGTTTTTTCATGATAGATGTCCTCGTGAAAGGACTTAGTCGTGGAGCCATCGCTACGGGTTAGCTTAAAGGGGTTAAACCGAACAAGGGACACGCGAGTTTTATACTAGTTCGGCCCCTTACGATGAAGGTAAAAGCCTACGTCTAGTTGTGATGGAATTGCTGGGATTTCGATGACCAGAGAGTGAATCCGCTTTGCCTGGCTCTCGAGTTGTTGTGTGTTATCCCTAAACCGCCGCCGGGTCGTCCCTTTATATACATAGGTCGACGCCCGTCGGTTTATAGAGTCCCGAGGCCGGATCATCAATATGTCCAACTCGGTCTCTATCTCTCCTATCATACAATACAAGTTACATGAACATGTCGGTTTACATCTACATGCCTTAACCCGCCTTTGGGCCTTGGGCCTTCGTAAAGCTCCATCATCCTTTGTCTTTATGGGCTTCTAATCCTCATAGAGTTAACCCGGCTACTCCTGGCCGGTTTACATCCAGTAGTAATATCCCCAACAAGAAGAAAGCTTAAAAAGAAAATAAAATAGCATGGATGATACAATGGAAGAGTATGAGCACCGACAATTGGCATGGGTGTGTGAACATAAATGTAATGTCGGTGAGAGATACGTACTCCCCCAAGCTTAGGCTTTTGGCCTAAGTTGGTCTATGCCCATGGATCAAAGTTGTAGCTAGGGTCGTACTGAGACGCATCGACAAGTGCATGATGAGTTGCAGCTTGGAGGCGAGCTGCCTCCGCCCTCCTCTCGTACTCGGTCACCTCCTCCCTGGTTATAACATATCTCCCATTTGCCTGAAAGTCAAAGAAAGTAGGAGCAGGGAGAGCGACATGATAGGTGCGTCGTCTGTCAAAGATTAGTCGCTACTGGAGGAATTGATTGTTCCTCTCAAAAAACTGATGACGAACCATAGCATTATTATTTAAATAAGAAGGAGGCAACTCAATATCATCTCCGCGTATGGGTATGTCAACAAAATCAGCTAAACGGGCTGCATAAATTCCACCAAAGAAATCTCCATCAATACTATTATTATGCAACCCACGTGCAACAATGCCCCCAGGTTATATTGTCTATCCCCTAATACAGCACTCTTGAGAACACTAAGGTCTGGAACACACGTGTGACATGCTTCATCTTTACCATTAATGCATCTGCCTATGAAGAGAGCAAAATAATGTATTGCAGGAAAATGAATGCTCCCTATGGTAGCTTGTGTGATTTCCCTAGATTCCCCTACAGTGATACTAGCAAGAAAATCTTTATATTCAGGTTTGGGAGGTTCACTAACATTACCCCACTGTGGGAGTTTACAAGCAGTATTAAAATCTTCTAAGTCCATGGTATAAGATTTATCATAAAGATCAAATAGGATAGTTTGAGAATTGCGTGATGATGTAAATTTAAACCTTCTCACAAATGAATCAGTCAAATAGAGGTACTGACGACACTTATCTGCCACGAAGCTCTCAAGATCAGCGTTACACACATATGCTTCAAATTCCTCCTTAATCCTTGCTCGAACCATGAAGTCCTCTGACAGCCATTCACAAGGCCACACTTGAGCATGCCTTGGTAATTCATTGTCCGACTCACGTATTGCGGGCCTGGGTCCTTGCTTCCTTGAGGAACCACCTTGGTACATTTTCCTAAACATATTTCTTCCTCTGAAAAATTTCTTAAATTTTTAGTAACTTAAAATAAAAATGAACCAAACTCAACAAAACTGATAGCAACTACTCCTACAAGTGCCTAGAGGCTATATCATGTATTAAAACTACTTTTGACCACATAAATTTGACATGCAAGCTCAAGAATAGGGTCACCTAAGCAGCAAAAATTAGCAATAAATAAAGCACTAGAACAAAAACTAATTGGACCATTGGAGGAGTCACATACCGAAGAACAATCCCCCAAAGTAGTTTTGTGACATGAGCTTTGAGCAAGGACATCGAAAATGGCAGCAAGATGAGCAAGAACTCGGGTTTGAGCTGGCTAGTGATTTTTTTGGGAGGAAGAAGGAGTGTGTGGTGGCTGGAATAAGTGGAGGGGACCCACGTGGGGTCCACGAGGCAGGGGCACGCCCAGGGGGAGGGCGTGCCCTCCACCCTCATGGGCACGTGGCTGCTCCCCCTGCTATGTTCTGAGTGCCGTATATTCTCAAATATTCTAGAAAAAATCATATTTAATTTTCGGGGCATTTGGAGAACATTTATTTTTAGGGTATTTTTTATTGCATGGATAATTTAGAAAACAAACAGAAAATACTATTTTTGCTTTGTTTAATATAAATAACAGAAACTAAAAAGAGGGTATAGAGAGTTGTGTTTTCTAACTTCATCCATCTCATGCTCATCAAAAGGAATCCACTAACAAGGTTGATCAGGTCTTGTTAACAAACTCATTTCGAATAACATGAAGCCGGAGAAATTTCGAATAACACTAGGTTACCTCAAAGGGGATATGCACATCCCCAATAATAAGAATATCATATTAATTCTTGACGGTAGGAAGAGGAAATTCAAAACCTCCAATAGTAATTGTTGAAATTTTTCCAATAGAATTGATACTGTGTACTTGAGGTTGTTTCCTTGGAAAGTGTACCGTATGCTCATTACCATCAACATGAAAAGTGACATTGCCTTTGTTGCAATCAATAACAGCCCCTGTAGTATTCAAAAAGGGTCTTCCAAGAATAATAGACATACTATCGTCCTCGGGAATATCAAGAATAACAAAGTCCGTTAAAATAGTAAAGTTTGCAACCACAACAGGCACATCCTCACAAATACCGATAGGTATAGCAGTTGATTTGTCAGCCATTTGTAAAGATATTTCAGTAGGTGTCAATTTATTCAAACCAAGTCTATGATATAAAGAGAGAGGCATAACACTAACACCGGCTCCAAGATCACATAAAGCAGTTTTAACATAGTTTCTTTTAATAGATCATGGTATAGTTGGTACTCCGGGATCTCCAAGTTTCTTTGGTATTCCACCCTTAAAAGTGTAATTAGCAAGCATGGTGGAAATTTCAGCTTCCGGTATCTTTCTTTTATTTGTAACAATATCTTTCGTGTATTTAGCATAAGGGTTCATTTTGAGCATATCAGTCAAACGCATACGCAAAAAGATAGGTCTAATCATTTCAGCAAAGTGCTCAAAATCCTCATCATCCTTTTTCTTGGATGGTTTAGGAGGAAAAGGCATGGGTTTCTGAACCCATGGTTCTCTTTCTTTACTGTGCTTCCTAGCAACAAAGTCTCTCTTATCATAACATTGATTCTTTGATTGTGGGTTATCAAAATCAACAACTGGTTCAATTTCTACATCATTATCATTGCTAGGTTGAGCATCAACATGAACATCATCATTAACATTATGACTAGGTTCACGTTCATTACCAGATTGTGTTTCAGCATCAGAAATAGAAATATCATTGGGATTCTCAGGTGTGTCAACAACAGGTTCACTAGAAGCATGCAAAGTCCTATCATTTTTCTTTTTCTTCCTCTTAGAAGGACCAAGTGTATCAACATTAGTTCTCTAAGAATCTTGCGCAATTCTCTTAGGATGGCCCTCATGATACAAAGTTTCCCGAGTCATTTTACCACCCCTAGTCATAAATCTAACAACATATAAGCACTTGTTCATTATTCTTATTATATAATTCATTGAGAAAATCATTCTGAGCTTTAAGCACTTGTTCTACTTGAGTGGTAACCATAGAAGCATGTTTACTAATAAGTTTAAGTTCACCTTTAACATTAGCCATATAATCACTCAAGTGTTCAAGCATATCAACATTGTGTTTCAATTGTCTACCAACATAAGCATTGAAATTTTCTTGTTTAACCATAAAGTCATCAAACTCATCCAAGCATTGGCTAGCAAACTTAGTAAATGGGATTTCACATTTATCAAATCTATAGAGAGAATTTACCTTTACTACCTGTGCCGGGTTATCAAGACCATGTATTTCTTCAATAGGTGGTAAATTCTTAACATCTTCAACTTTAATACCTTTTTCTTTCATAGATTTCTTTGCCTCTTGCATATCTTCAGGACTGAGAAATAGAATACCCCTTTTCTTTGGAGTTGGCTTAGGGGTTGGTTCAGGAAGTGTCCAATTATTTTCATTAGTCAACATATTATTCAGTAGCAATTCAGCTTGATCAACGGTTCTTTCCCTGAAAACACAACCAGTGTCGTGGGTTTGTCACGACAGATGTCTTCGTGAAAGGACTTAGTTGTGGAGCCATCGCAACGGGTTAGCTTAAAGGGGTTAAACCAGACAAGGGGACACGGGAGTTTATACTAGTTTGGCCCCTTCGACGAAGGTAAAAGCCTACATCTAGTTGTGATTGGTATTGCTAGGGTTTCGAAGGCCAGGGAGCGAATCCGCTTTGTCTGGATTTCGAGTTGTTGTTGTCTGTCTCTAAACCGTGGTCGGGTCATCCCTTTATATACATAGGTTGACGCCCGCCGGGCTACAGAGTCCCGAAGCCGGTTTATAAACGTATCCGGTTCGGCCTCTCTCTTTCTATCTTACTATACAAGTTACATGACTGGGCCGGTTTACATTTACATACTGCAACTCGCCTTTGGGCCCTCCGTAAAGCGCTAGCATCTTTACATCTTCATGGGCTTCTAATCTTCAAAGAGTCAACCCGGCTACCCAAGGCCGGTTTACCTCCAGTGGTAATATCCCCAACATTAGGCCCCAGATTGGTTTGAACTTGTTCATGTCAATCTTCCACACTTTAGAAAAAATCTTCTCTCTTGTCTTCGTTTTTGATCTTGTAAACCGCCGTGACGTCATACTTCAAAATTACGATAAACCGTCCTGACGTCATCCATTTGTTGATATTGGAGATTTCCTTCATTTAATATATATCCAGTTATCGAGGCGACACCTTTATTAAATTATCCATTTTTTGGACTCCTCAATTCCCGCACTTGCCATTTTTTCACTTCGCCTTATAAATAGGACCGAGGGGTCATTTTCACCGTTTCCCCCCGTGCCTCTTTGCATCGCCTTCCTCGCACCGCTCAGCCTATGGAACTCCGCCGCCACTGTCGACCGTTGTTTCTGCTCCGACCTTGGCCGCTGCATCGCCCTGAACGCACCAGAGAACTGCGGCGCCCTTCCGCTTCCTCACTAGCTCCGGTAAGTTCTCTGCTTTTTGCACCATAGATCTGTTCTAGGGTTTCGATATTCCTCACAGTTCTTCCAAAGTTCATCAGTGCTATTCTTCCATGTTGTTCCTTTAATAAATGGACACTTCATGCTTGATACATCTCTTACTGTAGCTTACCTACCATGATCATCACAAATCTTTATGCGCAAACAACTGATCTGTCTGTCAAAAATTGCTTCAGTTCTGCACCCCTTCAAGATCCAACTAAATTTCCTTTTCTGTCTTATCTCTAGATCCGAAAGTTTTATACATCACTGTGAGATCTGTTTCTCCTCGCACCAATATAAGCGATTTGACATTGGATAAATAGTCTATGCCATTATCCCTCTGATAAACTGGAAGAGCATGTTACCTTCATAATTACGCTCCGGTTTAACAGCGTCTGATCAATCCTGCGCTAGCATTACCTTCTTTCTCATTATACTAGTCTCTGGGTTGTACCATTTATTATATCAGTATGTTTCTTACTCCCTTGTCTCTTGTGTATGATCATGCATAATTTATAAACCGGCCTTTCATTTTCAGTTTGTTCTCTTTGCAATGGCCAAACAATTCACTGCGTGCAACTGGGCTCGTTCCCGGGTTACTGAGGCTCAACTGGATGAGATGGTTAGCATCGGCTCTCTGCCTAAGAAAACTGAGATCAAATGGCGAGCCCCAGGAACTGAGAATCCTCCAACCCCAAGACAAGGCGAAGTGGTAATCTTTGTTGACCATATAAGCCGTGGTTTCAAACCACCAGGGTCAAAATTTTATCGAGATGTGCTTGCCAGCTTCCAACTGCATCCACAAGATATTGTTCCCAATTCAGTCTCCAACTTATGCAATTTCCAAGTCTTCTGTGAAGCCTATTTACAGGAAGAACCAACTGCAGAATTGTTCCGGGATTTCTTTCACTTAAACCGGCACACAGAGTTTGTGAATGGCCCGAATACAGAGCTTGGTGGTGTTTCGATTCAAAAGCGGAAAGAAGTGGAATTTCCTCATGCCAAACACCATAGCCACCCAAAGGAATGGAACCAAACATGGTTCTATTGCAGAGACACTTCGCCTGAAGATGAGAATCCCCTCCCCGGCTTCCGAGATCATAGATTATCCAATACTCACCCAATGCCACAATGCCTGAACTCCTCAGAAAGGGCAAAATATGCTCCTCAAATCGCCAAGCTCCGGGCCTTTATGGCAAACGGTTTAACAGGTGTGGATTTTGTATGTTGTTGGATATCCTGGAGTATCTTGCCGCTAAGCCGGCATCCTGGTTTAATGTGCGAATATACCGGTGAGGTTGACAATCCTCAACGCCACTACATCATCCAATTATCTGAGGAAGAAGTTACTGAAGGTGTAAAGAAGATTCTGAATGAATCAGAACTAGTCTGTAGTCAAACCGGCCTAAGTCCCTTCTACACCAAGAACAAACCGCCTGCTGTAAGCATTACACTTCCTCTTCATCTCTAATATCTTTGACTTATACAAGTTGTAACCCTTATTCTTTATATGTATAGGGTGATGACCCCTTCTGGAAATGGAAATCCATAGAGAAAGCGACAAAGCCAACTGGAGACAAAGTGGTCAAGCCAACCCGCCCGAAGACCAAAGCCGTAAAACGGACGTCAAAGCAGAAAACGGCTGACCGGATTAATATGGAGCTTGATGATGATACTGATGACCCAGAAGCTGAGGTAGAACTTGACTCACTTGGCTCACTTTTTATGCATCTTGTTAACAATGATCTTCCTCAGGAGGAGGCCGAAGCTAGTCAGGCTGAGGACGTAGAGGTAATTACCCTTTCCTCCGGTTCAGACTCTATGCCAACACAAAAACCTCGCCAGACAAGCCGGAAAGTAAGCTTTTCTCATCCTCTTGCTCACTTGGATCCAACATTTATTTTGAAAACTCAATAGCATGAGGCTTGCCGGACAACTCGGCACAGTGGCCAACAGGTCACCTCTACCGGTTTACCTAATACTCCGGTTCGGAAGCGTCGGTCTGAGGTCTCTCCTACTTCTGACCATTCTTACCCCAAGGTAGGTTATTTCAAACAGCCTCTTAATCCGTCCGATTCAAATTATCAGGTGACGCCTCCTTCCTCTTCTGGTGAATCGACATCAACTCAACTCCCCCTTTGAAAACTGTGGCTGGGTGAGTTACGAAAAACCTTTCCTTTCAATGCGCCCTACATATTTTGAACAGGATGTTCACCCTTTTTATTCTGTTTGCAGGGCCAAAGCCAGACCCAGCAAGAAAGCTCGGGTTACCAATCCGCCAGAAGACCCTGTTGCTGAAGAAGAAGAACCAAGAGTTGAACCGGAGCAAACAGGTGAACCGGAACGCCTCCATCCTGAAACAACGTTTGATGATCCGCCCCTTGACGGCCAACATACTGACAAACCCATAGATGTTGAGCCTGCCGCCCCTGATGTTGAACCGGCAGAACCAAACCGGGCTAATCCAATGAAAAACACTGAAATTCCATCATCATCCGCCCAAAATCCTGAAGGCCAAGGCGATGACGTTATTATTACTGGATCAGGCCACAGTTCTCCTGGTCATCCCGCCATTTTGGCTCAGCATAGTGCCAAAGAAGAGCAAATTGCCAGGGATAAAGGTAAATGGAGCAGCGACTTATCAAACTATGCTCATCTTAACGCTGATGAGCTTCATTCCGGCTTCTTGAACTGTCTGCACTCAAACCGGGATTATGAAGTCGGTTTGGTGAATTTGATGAAAGAACGATATGAGGTAAATTCTTCTCCCTTGCACATTGATTTATAGCTGAAATACTATTCCAAGTAGCCCCCAAGAGCCATTGTATGATTGTCAATCATAAACCGGGTCTTTGTAACACTTTAAGAATCCCATCATTAATCATTGCCAAGGCGTGTCTTCAATCATAGATAAAACTCATATTTTGAAAAATGAGATAACATTCTGTAGCATAGCCCCAAAGGCCGGTTTAACTTGGCAAGTTAATCCGGTTTTTAATCCACACCGCCAGTTTAGAACAAACGTACATTAGCCCCCAAGTGTCAAGGATAATGCTTGCATTGTTCTGGAGACTTGCATAGAAGGTAGTATTTGAGAGAAAATAAGCATTAGCCCCCAAGTATGAAGTGGATAACTTGTTATATGCTTTATACTTAGTGCATATATATGTTGTTTTGTTGAAGATACATTCAATGTTGCAGGCTGAACTGAGAAGCAAAGATGCCAAAAACTCTGACTTGCAAGAAAATGTGAAGTTGCAACAAGCCGAAGCTGCAAAAGCCAAAGAGGAGCTGACCCAGGCCCTGGCCGAAATGGAAAAATTGAAAGAATCCTTCAATCAAGATTGTGCTGCATGGGAGACCGAAAAAGCCGGTTTGACCAAAAGAGCCGTAGATGCCGAGGAAGCCCTGAAACTGGTGGCTGAAGAACTAGCCGGTTTGAAGCGCCAAATCAACGCTATGACCTCTACTATCTTTGGTAAATATCTGCTTATGTATGTTGCATCAGTCAATGAATCTTAAAACTGACCACGATGTGGAAAAAAATCTTTGGCAGGAACTCGGATCACTCATCTTGGTGCAGATATGCGGATGAAGCTCAAAGAGGCATACACATTGGTTGAGTAGCTATACTCTGGATCTCAACGAGCCATTAGTACAACGGCTTATAACAAACCGGCACCAATGTTGATTAAGGAAACCCTTGAGAAGCTGGGCATGTTACCGGCGCGTATTGCCGAGTTGAAGAGAGCCGCTGCAAGAGCCGGAGCATTAACTGCCCTTATTCGAGCCAAGGCCTGGATTCCAGATCTTGAAGCGGAGGATATCATTAAAGGGTATCCAGGCGTTAAAGAAGACGGTTCAAACTTTGACAATGATGATCTTCGGCGGTTGACCAAACAGATGTGGCCAGCGGCCAGCAAATTAGCTGAAGACACCGATTTGTCTCATTTTCAACCATTTTATGATGCAGAAGGGAAAAGACAGCTGGCCGAGATCCATGAAGTCGAAGAACTTGTGCCTCCGATCCATAAGCACACTTATGTCCCTGATATTAACCCTTCTGATCTAATCCATGAAGAAGCAGTATTCCGAGCTTTAACCGGAATCGATTGGTCAACGGCTGATTTCCAGTGGCTGGGGAGGGATGAAGAAGTGCGTACACCAACTGATCCGCAACCATCAAACCGTCGTGATGAAGAGTCCTGATCCAGTCGCCGGTTTATATGGCTACTGTGAAAAACAATGGCACTGTTGAGCCGCTTTAAAGCTTCATGTAATAGGATAGCTGAAACTTTGTTTATCTGCCATGCCATCGAGCATGCTTCATATCCCTTTGTGACAATCTGTGCCGCCCTTCAGGATATATTTTATGCATAGTCTATGATGACTTGCCTTCCTGGGTACAAAAAACTTAAAAGTGTCTAGCGGTTTACCGCATGTCATAATATCCAAGAAGTATATAGTACTTGAGCTGAATAATCAAGTGTTTGTATAAAAAATAATGTACAGAACATACCTCATTGAGTGAGCAAACGTGTATATAGCAAAGGTGTTTAACACCAACCCGATACGTTTGATAATCTCATCTTCATAATGCCGGTCTATCTATTAAACCGGACCGGTATACCTACCGGATTTTCTTCATAACAATGGTGATTTGGTCAAACCATACCGGATCTGATGAGGACATGACTACCTTGGATACGACCAAAAATATTGCATACATGCATATTTGTCAGGTGATTTCTAATGCAAACTATTCAATAATCTATTTATGTTATCCAGAACAAAAATACTTCACACACTTTTGTGTTTTGTCTAATTGCAGGTGTATGGGACATTTGTACAATCCACATATGAAGATAAGGGAAAAGGAGAAGTTTATGTTGTGTTCAAAAAGTCCTCTCACGTCATTTTTGGGCCAAGAGAAGATAGAGTCCAAGTCTTTCACGTTCTGGATTCAGATTCGGACTGCATAGACATACCTGACTCAAAACGCCAACAACTTTTTCATACGGACTCCGAATTGGGTGATTCTTTTTTTGTTGGAAACTAGATTTCGTGCTCTTTCCAACCCAATTGGATTCACCTTCAAATTTGTCTGGAGCGTTGAGTTACGGACGAAACAATCTGACGTTGCAGCAGAATCCGAGTCAAACTACAAGCCCAAAGGTGTTGCATCACCTCCACTTGGGCCCATGAGCCTTGTACGACCTAGGGTTAGTTTTAGGCTGCCTTGGGACGTCCTCCCACCTCCTTGGCCGCCACCCCTTTCTCCTATATAAGTAGATCCATCTAGTAGCTTTTTCCTTGGGATTTGTTTAGTTAAAAGTTAGCCATTGCAACTTCGTGTACTTCGTTTGTGTCCAACGACCAGACCAAGACCGCTTACGGATCCCCACCATTATCAATACCTCATACTCCCTCTGTTCCTTTATCTAGTGCGCATAGATTGTGGCTCTTATACCAATGAATGTGCTGGGCGTTGTCCTTTGGACTGAGATAGCCCTGCTCCACCGCTTGTGACCCACCCACCACGTGCATGCTCCTGCGGGGGATAACTACTCCAGCGATTCCAACGGAGGTCAGTTTCGTCCAAACTGGCTTGGTCGGGTAAACGCGCACTACAATCTGGAATTTTAGAAGAAAACTTATACGCACTGTAAAGAGGAACGGAGGGAGTATATATTTGCAATATTCAGATTGCTTTATCATATTCTTGCTCGTTCTTCGATTGCTTGCAGGAATAGACCTTCATGATCAGGGTGACCGTGCTTCCGGCATCGTCAGTAACCTCAGGAGATTGGTTTAGTGATTGCTAAGGCGCAACTTCGTGCATGTTTGTAGTCGGATCGTCAAAGTCGTCTCCACCAAATCGATAGTTATCATCTCATTGAAAGATCGGGACACCCTCGCCTCTATCAAGTGGTATCAGTTTTCAGGTTGCTCGGTGAGAATTTCCAGTTTTCCTAGATTAGATTTATTTTCTTACCTATTGTCCAAGAAAAAGCCACAAAAAAGAGTTAGATCTATTCATCCTTGGTCCAAGCCAGTCTGAGCCTTTGCAATTTTCTTTTCATTGCTTGCATAGTTGAATTATCGGTTGCATCGTCGTGTCGAGTTGCTGGTCTTAGTGTCTAGTTCGTTTAGAGTTTCGAGTTCTGTTCACATTAGTCATGCCACCACTGCATCATTATCTCTTCCGCTGTCCACCACCCATCCATAAATTTCCACCACGTGCTACCCACCATTCATTGTCATAATAATAGTTGAGATCGTTCACATCTTCGCATGATTCAATCTGCGTCTTATCTAGTTTGTTTTGGAAAGAGGGAGAAAAAAAGAGAGAGAAAACGAGAAAAAAAGAGAAAAAAGTCAGAGAAAAAAGGAGAAAAAAAATCAAAAAAATCGGCACAAACTTTTTCAGAGGAAAGTTGGAGACAAAGTTGTTGATATATCCTGCTTGGCTGTTGTTTCACATCATTATCTTTACTGCCGTTGTGATCTTCACTTATATCTTGCTATCCAGAGCTACTTAGTATCCTTCATTGATGCTAGTTGTGCTACGACGTGACCTCATTAGTGTTCTAGGCTCGCGTCTCTAGTTCAGTCTAGCCTAGGACCAGCACAGTACCGTCGTTGAGCGTTTATTCAACATTGCATCTCTGAATTGATTATTGTTAATCTTTTGCTACCATATATAGCCAACCCAGCTCCACATATTTCTACATCGTGTATACGTACATTCCCCTGGCAATCGCTTTACACAATCTTCAGAGTTATTTGACACCGTTGGTTGCCTGTCACCACATGTTTCTTGGTAAGAACTTGTAAGATATTGATATTTGCTTTACTGTGAGCGCTTTACCACCACACCCTAGTAGTTCATAGGAACATTATTCTTGAATTTTGTTTCTTGTTTCTACTAATCATGACAGGTTCCGAAGATAGAAGTTCTTGGACGACGGACACATCTTCACCATCACGAGAGTTGGGACAACACACACAAGCACATGGTCAGGTTATCTTTTTACCGTTATTTGAGGGTAGATTTAATCCTACTACATATCTAGCTTGGGAGCTTGAAGTAGAACAAGTTTTTAGTCACCATGACTTTTCTGAACTTGAGCAAGTGCGAGCAGCCACTAGAGCATTTACTGATTTTGCTTCTGTTTGGTGGAGTGTACATTGTAAGAAAAACATTGATAACCAACCCACAACTTGGAAAGTTTTGAAAGTTGTAATGAGATAACAATTTTTCCCTCCTTATTATCGTCGTGAATTGCTTCGCAAATTTGAACAATTTAAACAAGGCAACAACACTGTTCATGCTTACTACCAAGAGTTCAAATCTTATATGCATCATTGTGACATAGAAGAATCTGAGAATGATACAATGAATAGATTTTTTGGTGGTTTGAACCATGATATTCAGGCAAGATTTCAGTATATTCCTCGTTGCATTACTGGTATGTATGTCCGTGCTTGTACCTTTGAGAGACAGATACAGGAGGATGCATTAGGTGACTACAACAACTACTATTCCAGTTCATGCTCACCACCGCCGGTGGGTTACTCCATCATTGCACCTCAGATTATGAGCGCGCCATCATCTCAAGGGTATGGTACATTGTCAACGTCCGTACCTGCATCAGCTACATCTTTGCCACAAGGTAACAGTAAAGGTATTGATGATATAACTTCACATGAGAATGATGCATGCCTAGTTAACTTGAATGCGTCATGTATTGAGTTACCTGTTGATTTGAGCACACCAACTATTTTAGAGAATCTTGTTACTATCATGAATGCGTCATGTGATCAAATAACTGAAATATCAACAATTTTGAGTGCACCCATTGAATTAACTGTTGATGCAAAAGAACTAATGTTTAATCATTTTGATATGGCCTCCAATCTTGGTGATGATTCTGTGTCCAATTACTTATTGCATGTTTGCTTATTTAAGCATGTTGTAGCATGTAAATTTGATGCAAATAAGTTTTATTCACCAAAGTTGGGATGGTTTAATGATGAACATTGCGAATCTTTTGAAATGAATAAGAGCTTCACTTATATGTGCAAACTGAGTTCTAATATTTCCATGCCTTCTACTTCTTGTGATAATTTTTTGGCTTTAGTTTTTATGAACTATGAAATTTACTCATGTATACATGTGTCATACGTGCAAAAATCAAGGGAAGTTAAACTGGATGACATATACATATACAACATGTACACCTTGTCTCTTTTGTTAGCCACATTTCAGATTAAGCAACGCCGAGGACGGCTTTGTTTTCAAAAAGGGGAGGATGATGAGGACATGACTACCTTGGATACGACCAAAAATATTGCATACATGCATATTTGTCAGGTGATTTCTAATGCAAACTATTCAATAATCTATTTATGTTATCCAGAACAAAAATACTTCACACACTTTTGTGTTTTGTCTAATTGCAGGTGTATGGGACATTTGTACAATCCACATATGAAGATAAGGGAAAAGGATAAGTTTATGTTGTGTTCAAAAAGTCCTCTCACGTCATTTTTGGGCCAAGAGAAGATAGAGTCCAAGTCTTTCATGTTCTGGATTCAGATTCGGACTGCACAGACATACCTGACTCAAAACGCCAACAACTTTTTCATACGGACTCCGAATTGGGTGATTCTTTTTTTGTTGGAAACTAGATTTCGTGCTATTTCCAACCCAATTGGATTCACCTTTAAATTCGTCCGGAGCGTTGAGTTACGGACGAAACAATCTGACGTTGCAGCAGAATCCGAGTCAAACTACAAGCCCAAAGGTGTTGCATCACCTCCACTTGGGCCCATGAGCCTTGTACGACCTAGGGTTAGTTTTAGGCTGCCTTGGGACGTCCTCCCACCTCCTTGGCCGCCACCCCTTGCTCCTATATAAGTATATCCATCTAGTAGCTTTTTCCTTGGGATTTGTTTAGTTAAAAGTTAGCCATTGCAACTTCGTGTACTTCGTTTGTGTCCAACGACCAGACCAAGACCGCTTACGGATCCCCACCATTATCAATACCTCATATATATTTGCAATATTCAGATTGCTTTATCATATTCTTGCTCGTTCGTCGATTGCTTGCAGGAATAGACCTTCGTGGTCAGGCTGACCGTGCTTCCGGCATCGTCAGTAACCTCAGGAGATTAGTTTAGTGATTGCTAAGGCGCAACGCCGTGCACGTTTGTAGTCGGATCGTGAAAGTCGTCTCCAGCAAATCGATAGTTATCATCTCATCGAAAGATCGGGACACCCTCGCCTCTATCAGGGTCAGTGACCACCGGTTTACAGCTGATCATGAGCCAACAGCTGGTGGTTGGAAAGCAAGTCGGATCAAGGATGCTGGTTTTTATCAAAAAATACTTATGATTGTCAACAAACAAAATTCGAATAGGAAAATATGCGCGGCTTTTTACGAGTTGCCAGGCTCCAAATCGAGGCTTTTCATGGGCTGCCAGGCCTCCGAGTCAAACCATTTAACAAAGCCTTTTAAGATGGGCCTCCAATTAACCAATCACCGTTTTAACTATGACAAGTTCAGGGTCTGTAAAAGATTGACTTGTCAAACATTCTATGGATCATGCCAGGATTACCTGGATAGGAGTGGCTTACTTGATGAAGGCAGGTTAACCCAGGGTTTTAGGTGAATACACCAGGCTTCTAAGCCGTGGCTTGATAGCCAATTACGAGGGTCCTTTCAAACTCTTTGTTGCTTTGAAAAAAAGAGCCCCCAAGTAACTTTGTGAGGATGCTCAGCGTGTGCCTATGTTTGAGTTTGTACAGTGCACAATACTCTCTTTGGCTCCACAAATTTGTCCTTGTGTGGCTGAAAAGCCTATCAAGAGGTGTAGCTGTGGTTCAAACATGACCAAGCCCCCTAGTGATTTTCTTTATCTTTATGCAGTTGCTAAATCCAGTTTAACAAAGACTCCGCTTTGACCGTTAACTTGTAAAAGCACACATATGATATAAGAAAGAACAGATACCCCGCTTATAACGGAGGCTCCGATTTATTATATGGTATATACACTGTCATAAATATGTACAGGTGAAAAAGCCTATGGCTTCAAGTATAGTAAGGCCGAAGGAGAGCTATGTTCCATGGCCGCTTTGTCTCCTCCTCCGATTGACGTGAGTCTTCATGCTCTCGAACATCAATGAGGTAGTAGGATCCGTTGTGCAGATTTTTGCTGACCATAAAGGGTTCTTCCCAAGGGGAGGATAACTTATGCATATCAGTCTGATCCTGGATGAGCCGGAGCACCAAATCACCTTCTTGAAAGGTTCTAGTTTTAACCCGGCGGCTGTGATAACGTTGAAGATCTTGTTGATAAATTGCCGAACGCGCTGCTGCAAGATCCTGCTCTTCATCCAACAGGTGCAGAGAATCCTGACGTGCCTTCTCATTATCAGCTTCAACATAAGCTGCCACATGGGGCGAATCGTGACAGATGTCACTAGGAAGAACCGCCTCTGCTCCATAAACCGTGAAGAAAGGCGTGTAACCCGTAGACCTATTGGGTGTGGTGTTGATGCTCCATAACACAGAAGGTATATCTTCGACCCAACAACCCGACGTCCGTTTAAGGGAACCATAAGCCTTGGTTTGATACCCCGCGGGATTTCTTGATTTGCCCTTTCCGCTTGACCATTAGATTGGGGGTGAGCCACTGATGCTAGATCAAGCCGGATGTGCTCACGTTGACAGAATTCTTCCATCTCTCCTTTTGACAAGTTAGTGCCATTATCTGTTATAATGCTATGTGGAAAGCCAAACCGGAATATCACCTTTTTGATGAATTGAACCGCTGTGGCTGCATCACACTTGCTGACTGGCTCTGCCTCTACCCATTTAGTGAATTTATCAACTGCTACTAACAGATGGGTCTTCTTGTCCTTGGAGCGCTTGAAGGGTCCAACCATATCCAGCCCCCAAGTGGCAAATGGCCACGTAATTGGAATCATCCGCAACTCTTGAGTCGGAATGTGTGCACGGCGGGCAAACTTTTGACATCCATCACATCTTTTGACCAAATCCTCCGCATCAGCATGCACCGTGAACCAGTAAAAACTATGGCGAAAAGCTTTAGCAACCAACGACTTTGAACCGGCGTGATGACCGCAATCCCCTTCATGAATTTCTCGCAAAATCTCACAACCTTCTTGAGGAGAAACGCATCGTTAAATCGCTCCTGAAACACTGTAACGATGTAACTCCCCGTTGAGTATGGTCATGGACTTGGAACGCCGGATTATCTGTCGGGCCAACATTTTCTCAGCTGGTAACTCGCCTCGGTTCATGTAATCCAGATATGGGATCGTCCAATCCGGTATGGCATGCAAAGCTGCCACCAATTGAGCCTCCAGATCAGGAACAACCAAATCTTCTTCGGTTGGTATTTTGACTGACGGATTGTGCAACACATCAAGAAAGACACTGGGCGGAACCAGTTTACGCTGGGAACCAAGATGACTTAAAGCGTCCGCCGCTTCATTCTTCCGCCGGTCTATATGGTCCACCTGATAACCTTTAAAGTGACCAGCCACTGTGTCCACCTCTCGCCGATATGCAGCCATGAGTGGGTCCTTAGAATCCCAAGTGCCAGACACTTGCTGAGCCACTAGATCTGAATCGCCGAAGCACTTAACCCGGCTCAAATTCATCTCTTTAGCCATCCGAAGACCGTGGAGTAAAGCCTCATATTCAGCTGCATTGTTAGTACAAGGGAACATTAAACGAAGGACATAACAAAACTTATCACCTCGTGGGGAGGTTAATATGACTCCAGCCCCCGAACCCTCTAGCTATATGGACCCATCAAAATGAATAGTCCAATATGTATTATCTGATTTCTCCTCAGGTGCCTGTAACTCCGTCCAATTGTTCATGAAATCTACGAGTGTCTGGGACTTGATCACCGTGCGGGGTATATATCTGAGCCCGTGGGGTCCAAGCTCAATGGCCCACTTGGCAATCCGGCCAGTTGCCTCTCTGTTTTGAATGATGTCACCCAGAGGAGCTGAACTGACTACTGTGATAGGATGGCCCTGAAAATAGTGTTTGAGCTTCCGGCTTGCCATAAACACCCCATACACCAGTTTCTGCCAATGCGGATACCTCTGCTTTGACTCAATGAGCACCTCACTGATATAATAAACCGGCCGTTGAACCAGATACTCTTTGTCAGGCTCTTTGCGCTCTACCGCAATGGCTACGCTGACAACCCGGGCATTAGCAGCCACATATAATAATAAGGGCTCTTTATCGATCGGTGCTGCTAGTACGGGAAGTTCCACGAGCTGTTTCTTCAGATCTTCAAACGCCTTATCAGCTGCTTCACTCCTGACAAAGTTATCTGTTTTCTTGAGCATCTGATATAAGGGAATGGCCTTCTCTCCAAGGCGGCTGATAAACCGGCTCAAGGCTATAATCCGGCCGGCTAGACGTTGCACATCGTTAATACACGCCGGTTTAGCCAAGGACGTAATCGCTGCAATATTTTCCGGATTAGCCTCAATGCCTCTGTTTGAAACCAGAAAGCCTAAGAGCTTGCCTGTCGGGACACCGAAAACACACTTCTCTGGATTGAGCATCATCTTGTAGACCCGGAGATTGTCAAAAGTTTCCCGTAGATCATATATCAATGTCTCCTCCTTTCTGGATTTGACCACAATATCATCTACATATGCATGGACATTGCGCCCAATTTGCTTATGAAGGCAATTTTGAACACATCGCTGGTCAGTTGCCTGGGCACTCTTGAGTCCAAAGGGCATGGAAACATAGCAGAAGGCTCCAAAGGGAGTTATAAAGGATGTCTTCTCCTAGTCCTTAACTGCCATTTTGATCTGATGATAACCAGAGTAAGCATCCAAAAAACACAAACGGTCACAACCCGCCGTAGCATCAATTATCTGATCAATGCGAGGGAGAGCAAAGGGGTCTGCAGGGCAAGCCTTGTTTAAATCTGTGTAGTCCACACACATGCGCCAAGTGCCATTTTTCTTAAGAACCAGCACCGGATTGGCTAACCACTCTGGATGAAAAACTTCAATAATAAACCCAGCAGCCAGCAAACAGGTGACCTCTTCACCTATAGCCTTGCGCCTTTCCTCGTTGAAGCGGCGGAGGAACTGTCGGACCGGTTTGAATTTCGGATCAATGTTGAGTGTGTGCTCAGCGAGTTCTCTCGGTACACCTGGCATGTCAGAAGGTTTCCATGCAAAGATGTCCCGTTTCTCATGGATGAACTCGATGAGCGCGCTTTCCTATTTGGGATCCAGGTTAGCGTTGATGTTGAACTGTTTGGATGAATCGCCAGGGACAAAGTCAACCATCTTAGTGTCTGTAGCTGATTTGAACTTCAATGTTGGATCATGTTCCGTGGTTGGCTTTTTTAAGGAGGTCATGTCTGCCGGATCAACTTTCTCCTTATAGAATGTTAACTCCTCCGTGGCACAAACCGACTCAGCATAAGCCGCATCGCCTTCTTCACACTCCAAAGCAATCTTTCTACTTCCATGTACTATGATAGTCCCCTTATGACCTAGCATTTTAAGCTGCAGGTAAACATAACATGGCCTTTCCATAAACTTAGCATAAACCGGCTGCCCAAACAGAGCGTGGTACGAACTTTTGATCTTCACCACCTCAAATGTCACTGTTTCCGATCTTGAATCGTAGTCATCTCCAAAAGCTACCTCCAAAGCTATCTTACCAACAGGATATGCAGACTTACCAGGCACCACACCATGAAACACCGTATTCGACGGTTTAAGATCCTTATCTGTCAACCCCATACGGCGGAATGTATCATAATACAAAATACTGATACTACTTCCCCCAACCATGAGCACTTTAGTGAACTTGTATCCCCCAACTTGAGGGGCTACCACCAAGGCCAAATGACCTGGGTTATCAACCCGGGGCGGGTGATCCTCTTTGCTCCACAAAATAGGTTGCTCCGACCAGCGTAAATACTGAGGTACTGCCGGCTCAACAGAGTTGACTGCCCTTTTGTGAAGCTTCTGATCACGTTTGCACAAACCAGTAGTGAAGACATGATATTGCCCGTTGTTCAGCTGTTTGGGATTGCTCTGATAACCCGACTGCTGCTGCTGTTGCTGATTCCCCTGATGGTTGTATCCTCCCTGGTTGCCTTGGTGTCCTTGATTGATGTGTCCGGTTTGATTGCCTGGAAACCCTGAACCGGAACCACCGCCTCTGTAACCCGGCCTGTGGAAACCTCCTCCTGAACCGCCGGGCGGGCCGTTGTCATATTGGAACATATTGGAATTCTTGAAATCCCGCATGATATAACAATCTTTCCAGAGATGTGATGTCGGTTTCTCCTTTGATCCATGCTTTGGACAGGGCTGATTTAACAAACGCTCCAAATTGTTGCCTGGACCTCCACCCCTCTGGGGCTGCTTGCCTTTACGGCGCTGGCCATTCTCCTGCGCGTTGGTATTTGCGACAAAGTCCAAACCACTGTCGGCCTTGCGCTTACCAGCGTTTCCATGGCCTGTCGGATTGTGTTTTTGGCCTTTGGCATTGCCGGTCTTCTTACCCTTCTCCGGTTTGTCCTCCTCTGAATCCGGATCCTTGGTATTATCTGAATCGGCGTATTTAACCAAAGCAGCCATGAGTGTTGACATGTCGTTGCAGTGACGTTTGAGCCTTCCCAACTTCGGTTTCAACGGTTTGAAATCGCAATTACCCTCTAATGTTAACACTGCGGTGTCTGCGTTGATACGATCTGACGAATGCAAAATCGCCGAGACCCGTTTGACCCAATGGGTCGTGGACTTCCCTTCCTCTTGGACACAAGCGGCCAGATCCACAATTGACATCGGCTGCTTACACGTATCCTTAAAGTTCTGGATAAACTGGTGCTTCAATTCGGCCCATGATCCAATAGAGTTGGTCGGCAAGCTCTTCAACCAAGTGCGAGCGGTTCCTTCCAACATCATGGTGAAATATTTAGCACACACCGCCTCGTCCACATCTAACATCTCCATTGCCATCTCATAGATCTCCACCCACGCCTCTGGCTGCAAATTGGCGGTATAATTCGGTACCTTACAAGGTCCCTTGAAATCCTTGGGTAGTCACACATTATGCAAAGCAGGAGATAAACGCAGTACCCCTAAGGAACTGAACATCGCCCCTGGCTCCACAGAGGCAGTGGGGTGAACCGGAGTATGCTATCGTGCCTCGTGTCGAGCTGTCAACTCGGCCTCTCGACGTGCGTGGCCATGATCCACAACATCTTGTGCATTAGCACCTCCCCCAGCCGGGTTGTTCCCTCGTGGCCAATTTCGGCGGCGTGCACTACTGGACACGGTCGGTTCGTCTTCCACGTGTCTGCTATAACTCCGGCTTGGCCGGGGAGTGGAGTGAATCCTCTCACGGCTGTGTGAATATGCTTGCTGTTGATTTAGCGCTGTCTGAAGGAGATTCCTGGCCCGATGTGCTTCCACTGCCACTGGTGACTCGCCGTCGGTTGGGAGGGCCGCCAGGCGTGATGCAGCGGCCACAATGTTGTCCAATGGGTTGGAATAATGCCCGGGCGGTGTTGATGGTACAATGTTGTTCCGGCGAGGCAGGTCCGTCGTGCGCGGCTGAACCGGCACTCCTGCTCCCGGTGCCCCCGCCTGGTTTAGTGTGGGTTGGTTACTAGCTCCTGCGCCTGGCGTGTTGAAAAGATTCTGCGGCTCATAAACCGACGGGAGACGTGATCGGTACCTTCTTCTCATGACTTCCTCTGAAGCATTCTGATCCAGTCTAATCCGGTAAGCCTGTGCTTCCAACTCGGCCCGCTCCGTAGCCATCCTGGCGTTCTCTGCTGCCAGGTCCGCCTTGGCCTGGGCTATCTGATCTTTCACCTTTGTGATCTCCGCATCGTGCTGATCCCTGGCTGCTGCGTCTACCTCCGCGGTCATCAATGTTGCCAGAGCGTCGAACAAATCAGATAAGACTTGGGCCGGAGGTGGCGCCGAGCTTCCTGCCCCTGCTGGTGTGGCCGTCGTTGAACCGGAGAGCATTGCTGCGGCGGTAGATGAATGAGGCGCCGATTGTGTGCCGACCATGAAGATGGCGGCCCGGTTTGGCAGACCGGGGGAATCCGGAATAATGTTGCCCTCGGATCCTCCCTCAATCCGGTCGTCCTGCAACTGGTAAAGCGATTCGGTTTCTCCAGAAGACTCGTCATCAGATCAGACTACGGTTTCTCCTTCGCACACCGGTCCGTCCTCGTGCCCTGATCCATGGATGACACCTACGAAAACATGCCTTGCCTCGGGCTGAACCGGCGAAGGACTTGCACGCCGAGCTGTTTCGATGATGTTGGTGCAGATGTCTGGCTCGGGGGCCGGTTCGCCGATCTTGCCGATGAAGATGTGAATCCCACCAAAGGGGACCCGGTACCCATATTCGATTGAATCGGCTTCGGGACCCCATCCCGCGTTGTCAATGTAGAGCTTGCCGCGGCGACTCTTCGTCATCCAGCCCACAACGTATCCCTTAAGTCCATCGAAGCTGCCCTTCAAGAACTCGAAACCATCGTGCGATAGCCCCACGGTGGGCGCCAACTGTCATGGGTTTGTCATGGTAGATGTCCTCGTGAAAGGACTTAGTTATGGAGCCATCGCAACGGGTTAGCTTAAAGGGGTTAAACCGACGAAGGTAAAAGCCTATGTCTAGTTGTGATTGGTATTGCTAGGGTTTCGAAGGCCAGGGAGCGAATCCGCTTTGTCTGGCTTTCGAGTTGTTGTTGTCTGTCTCTAAACCGCGGCCGGGTCGTCCCTTTATATACATAGGTTGACGCCCGCCGGGCTACAGAGTCCCGAAGCCGGTTTATAAACATATCCGGTTCGGCCTCTCTCTTTCTATCTTACTATACAAGTTACATGACTGGGCCGGTTTACATTTACATACTGCAACTCGCCTTTGGGCCCTCCGTAAAGTGCTAGCATCTTTACATCTTCATGGGCTTCTAATCTTCAAAGAGTCAACCGGGCTACCCAAGGCCGGTTTACCTCCAGTAGTAATATCCCCAACAACCAGCACAACTATCCAAGTAGTCTCTGGAAGCATCGGTTAGTCCATTATAAAAGATATAAAGTATTTCATTTTTCTTGAGAGGATGATCAGGCAAAGCATTAAGTAATCGGAGAAGCCTCCCCCAAGCTTGTGGGAGACTCTCTTCTTCAATTTGCACAAAATTATATATTTCCCTTAAATAAGCTTGTTTCTTATGAGCGGGGAAATATTTAGCGGAGAAGTAATAAATCATATCCTGGGGATTACGCACACAACCAGGATCAAGAGAATTAAACCATGTTTTAGCATCACCCTTTAATGAGAACGGAAACAAATTTAGGATATAATAGCGAGTTTTCTCATAATGAGTAAACAGGGTGGCTATATCATTTAATTTAGTAAGATGTACCACAATAGTTTCAGATTCATAGCCATAAAAAGGATCAGATTCAACCATAGTAATTATCTCAGGATCGACAGAGAAATCATAATCCTTATCAGTAATAAAGATAGGTGAAGTAGCAAAAGCAGGGTCATATTTCATTCTAGCATTCAGGGAGTTTTCTTTAAGCTTAGCTAATAATTTCTTAAGATCAGATCTATCATTGCAAGCTAAGAAGTCTCTATCAGTTTCTTCATCCATAACATAACCCTCAGGAACAACAGGCAATTCATATCTAGGGGGAGAATCTTCGTCATCACTTTCATCAATATTATTAGTTTCAATAATTTCATTCTCTCTAGCCCTAGCAAGTTGTTCATCAAGAAATTCACCTAGTGGCACATTATTATCAAGTATAGAAGTAGTTTCATCATAAATATCACGCATAGCAGAAGTGGCATCATCAATAACATGCGACCTATCGGAAACAATAGCATGTGTAGGTGTCGCAAGTTTACTCAAAACAAAAGGTGAATCAAGTGTAGAGCTAGATGGCAGTTCCTTACCTCCCCTCGTAGTTGAGGGAAAAATCTTGGTTCTTTGATTTTTCAAGTTCTTCATAGTTACCAGCAGATATAAATCCCAACTGACTCAAAGAATAGATCTATGCTCCCCGGCAACAGCGCCAGAAAATAGTCTTGATAACCCACAAGTATAGAGGATCGCAACAGTTTTCGAGGGTAGAGTATTCAACCCAAATCTATTGATTCGATACAAGGGGAGCCAAAGAATATTCTCAAGTATTAGCAACTGAGTTGTTAATTCAACCACACCTGGAAACTTAATATCTGCAGCAAAGTATTTATTAGCAAAGTAATATGATAGTAGTGGTAACGGTAGAAAAAGTAATATTTTTGGGTTTTATAGTGATTGTAACAGTAGCAACGGAAAAGTAAATAAGCGAAGAACAATATATGAAAAGCTCGAAGGCATTGGATCGATGATGGATAATCATGTCGGATGCGATCGATCATGCAACAGTTATAACATAGGGTGACACAGAACTAGCTCCAGTTCATCAATGTAATGTAGGCATATATTCCGAATATAGTCATACGTGCTTATGGAAAAGAACTTGCATGACATCTTTTGTCCTACCCTCCCGTGGAAGCGGGTGTCGGTGTTAAAACCGGCGGATCTTGGGTAGGGGGTCCCGAACTGTGCGTCTAAGGTTGATGGTAACAGGAGATAGGGGACACGAAGTTTACCCAGGTTCGGGCCCTCTCTATGGAGGTAATACCCTACTTCCTGCTTGATTGATATTGACGAATATGAGTATTACAAGATTTGATCTACCACGAGATAGTAATGGCTAAACCATAGAAGTCTAGCCTGTATGACTACGGTATTGAGTATCCTTTTCGGACTACACCCTCCGGCTTATATAGACACCGGAGGGATCTAGGGTTATATAGAGTCGGTTACATAAGATGGAATCTTCATAGTTGTTCACCAAGCTTGCCTTCCACGCCAAGGAGAGTCCCATCCGGACACGCGTACAGTCTTCGGTCTTCATATCTTCACAACCTGTCGTGGAATTGTCACGGCAGGTGTCCTAGTGTGAGGACTTTAGTCATGAGGCCAACACTTCTATGTGGTAGCTTGAGAGGGGTTGATCGGGACGAGAGATGCAAGGCGGATCATCACACAAGACAAGGATTTAGACAGCTTCGGGCCCCGGGAAACATCATCCGAAATAGCCCTACATGCTGTTTGTGGCTAGGTCTCATTATGCTCATGAGGGAGTCGCGGCATATAGCGGATCTCCTCCTTAGTTGTGTCTAGCCCTAGAGGTTATTTCCTCCTCCCTCTTGGGGAGCCCTGCCCCTCGTTATATATGTTGAAGGGGCGGTTTACATGACTAGTCCTAATTGGATTAGGATTACTCTATTACAAGTGGAGTCCTAGTCTTGCTTCCTTTGTAGGAGAATATTCCTTGTGCTTTCCTCATAAACCGGCCCACCATAACATGAATCGGCCTTCTGGGCCTTGGGCCTAGTCCTTTACCCGACCCGCCGTCGGGGTCAGTCCCGAGTCGCCAGGCTCGTGAATCGTCAGACCAGCGAACCGCCAAACCCATAAGCCGCCAGTCTTCCGGCGGGTTATGATGAAGCGCCAAGTCCGGCCGGGTCATACTTCCGGCTGGGTTACACCGCGTGGTATATCCCCGACATTAGCCCCCAGTTTAATTTCGATTTATTCATGTTAAACTGATCTGTAACATAAACGCAAGAACAAATTTGGTGGTTTGTGCTCTGGTTTAAATATTCTTATAAACCGGCACTTGATCATCCTTAAGTCCTTGTCATTTCTTCCTTCTGAAAAATCCGAGTCAATATACCAGCTTCATAATCAATTTGCTTGCAGAAGATATTTTGTAAATAAAGAATCCATTTGAATCGGCCTTCAACACTCTGATTTGACAAAAATATTGGTCTTCAAATATTCAACTGATATCAGCCGGTTTGAAAATCTAGAACTTGTCAGTTTATCGTTACCAAAATTGCCGGGTTATAAAACTGATGATCCCGGGTCATGACCGTTTATAGACACCGAGTTATGATTGTTGACAATATCGGGTCACACAATTAATCTTCCTGATTTGGCCAAAACTGAGAATTTGAAGATGTTCCTCCTTTATATGGATATTACCTGTAGCCCCCAAGTCTTAAGAGGAGAACATAGTGATAGCTTAAGACTTGTTTCAATATACATGTTGCAACCTTGAAGAAATCCAGATTGTTCATCTCAGTCACTAGTCACAACTGAATATTCCATATATGTAGCCCCAAGTGCCAAGTTGTTATGCTTGCTGCAACCTGGGACTTGTAATTGCCTTATACTCATAAAACTTCAACCAGTGTAGCCCCCAAGGGCCGGGTCATTATGCAATAATAAGCAGGGACTTTGTAAATATGATCATGTAGACTTGAGCAGCAACGTGTAGCCCCCAAGGGCCGGCTCAGTAAGATAATACTGAGCTGGGAATTTGTATATAACTTATTGATGATAACATCATATGATGTAATCTCCACCATGGGGCTTGAACCCACGTCCATAAGGTTAAGAGCTTTATTCTTTACCAACTAAGCAGTGGATCCTTGAATATAATGGATTAAGACTTGTGTACCTTGAATCATTGATAGGAGCAATTGGTAGCCCCCAAGTGTCATGGTGCATGCTCGTAGCGACATGAGACTTGCATATTTGATGTAATCTCAACTTGAATAATGTAGCCCCAAGTGCCGGGTTGTAAGCCTACAGTGACTCGGGACTATTCCTTGAATTGTAGAATAAATCATATCCATTGATAATATAATAGCCATTGCGCTAAGCAACTTTGAAAACCTTAATCATAATACTGATTATTGATAACCATAATAAAATCCAGCCATGTTGGCTATTTGAAGATTTGAATAATATAATCCAATGATTTATGAGCGCATGATTCCAATGGCACAATCCAGATATATACTGGCGACTTATAGTCCCAAGCCAGGCCGGGTTTAATAAACACCGGATAATTTATCATCGTATTAGCGACTTATAGTCGAAAGCCAGGCCGGGTTAATAAACGCCGGTGATTTATAATCGTACTAGTGACTTATAGTCAAAAGCCAGACCGAGTCAGTAAACCCCGGATTAATATAACCCTCATCAAAATAAACCGCCAAAAGAAATATCTCAGAATAAAACAAGCAAAAAGGCGAGGCTTTTCATGGGCTGCCAGGCCACTGAGTTAAACCATTTTGCAAAGCCTCATAAGATGGACCTCACATTAACCAATCGTCATTTTAACTATGACAAGTTCAGGGTCTTTATAAGATTGACTTGTCAAACGTTCGACGAGTGTAACTAGGATTACCTGGGTGGAGTGGCTTACTTGAAAAGGCAAGATAACCCGGGGTTTTAGGTGAATACACCTGGCTTCCAAGCCTGGCTTTTATAGCCTATTACAAGGTTATAGACTCTTTGTTCTTGTAGAAGCAAAGAGCCCCCGAGCAATATTTTGAGTTGTGCTCAATGGATTCCTATGTTTGAGTTGTGCTTTTGCGACAGACTATCTTTGGTCCCTTTAACTTTTCTGATAACTCGAACTTTGCAAGAGATATTTCTTCTTGAACCGGATGTTAAACCGGATATTGAGAGCTTCAAAGCTTTATGGGAGACATCTTTCCCATGAACCGGATCTTAAACCGGAATCTTCATTTTCAGCCAAAAATTTTCTAACGGCCTTTAAACTCGAACTTGCGAGAGATTAATTCTTTTTGAACCCGAAATGCTTAAACCGGATTTGAGAGTTTCAAAGCTTTGTGAGAGACCAATTTACCTTGAGCCGGATTTGGAACCGGAATCCTTCTTTTTAAGCCCGAATTTTTCTAACGGCATTTAAACATTTGCAAATAAGGTAATAGCCTCCGGGGCCGGGTTATTTTCCCTCCAATGACCCCGAGTTCTTGAATTTACTGAAACCCAGCAACATTTACCGAGTCATATCATTATAGCCCCCGAGTCTCAAGGCGACTCGAGGAGTTGGCTTGAGATTCTCCATATTTTGATCGTAATATAAACCGGCATAAGTTGTATATCATTGGTATTAATAGCACGATGTGAATCCACAGAAGGTTGAGGTCACTGCGGCGGGTTATAAATGATCCCGTCTGAGCCGTGTCCGCAACTCGGCCAATGGTTCCTTCCAACTGGCGATTTGAAGTTAACCAAACTGTAGTGGCGGCGACTTGTGCGCCTGCCCATTGAGCCACCCAGTGCAGACGGCGGTTGATAGTATATGATAATTTTCCTCCATTTTGTTGAAAGAAAACCGGGCTACCCAAGCTGTGA
This sequence comes from Triticum aestivum, assembly GCF_018294505.1. Lineage (NCBI taxonomy): Eukaryota > Viridiplantae > Streptophyta > Magnoliopsida > Poales > Poaceae > Triticum > Triticum aestivum. The sequence goes on from NC_057809.1 coordinate 158,716,425, forward strand.
CTTGCTCATACTCAATAAACAGCTCATGCCGACAGGTGCGGCCCGGTATGTTGATGTAGACCAGGCCGCGAGAGACGGACGATAAAGATGATCGCAACATCATAGGCGGCACATGCAGATGAGTCGGCTATGGCGTTGTAAGCCGTGCAGTCAGGTGAATCGGCTGCGGCGTTGTAAACCGGCGTGGACGGGTAAGTTAACCACGTCGTGTTGATGCAGACTAAACCGCAGAGGTCACGATTTGCACACATATTCTTTGATCGTTATGGCACGGTCATATGCTAGCGCATGACAATAATTGTGTGATTTATATATCCATGATACGACCATCGCCTTTGCAGGGACCAATTGTCCTGCATATAAAACACACAGACCAAAGTAATCGTTTTTTGACAAAAACAATATGTGCTAATAAGATAAATTTAAATGGAAATCACCTGATTTGTTCGGATGATGGATAATCTATTCAACGCGACAGATGCGGCTCAGGCAGACCGACGACTCAATATGGCCCCGGCGGTTCAACATAATAAAGACGACTCAACGCGGCCCTGATGGCCTTCGTACTTCCGAGTCAGTAGCTCCACGCACTAGTACCAGTTGCCGGTTTGATGAAAGGAATGATTAAGAATGAATCTTAACCTTGCTGGATAAATTACTCCTCCAAATATGAGCTTTCACATGGATAGTACACAAGTATTTGGTGGTCCACTTTATACGAACAGTAGCAGTAGTACTGTAGTAATATTGCCTTCATGGCTGATTTTTTACGAGCTCTTTGTTGCTCACATGAGTATTTCAGCTTTTAGACCTTGATTTAACCTTTGCACTTAAAGTAACACTCTGGCTGCAGGCGCACTGCATCAAAGGCTGTTTTATCATCGGAGCTGCTGGATTATTCTCTTCGAGCACTTATTCCTAGTATGTTGCTCCAATTCGCAAAACTTCATCAGTCTTTATCCGTGAACATTCCGGAAACATCCTCCAATCAGTCCCTAGTTGATGCGACTGTGTTCTGAGCCCTCTGTTGAATATCTGATTCATAACACAGGCATTTGGATTCTAGTAGAATAGTACTAGTTGACATCCATGGATTGCCGGTGCGGGCGAAGCCGCGACTTGGCCTGGTGACGGCCGGCAACGGAGGCGAGTCCGCTTGAGGCGGTTTCCCGTAGAAACGGAGGCAGCCTGCCAGGATGGAATGGCGCGAGGCGAGCGCAGCTTCAGCACAGCAGCGGCTCGGCGCTGCGGCGGCGATGGTAGGATGGGTCAGCGCGTGGTAGCTGGTTGAGACGCAGTGCAGGCGTCAGCCGCGATGCAGCCAACTGGAGACAACGCAGGGGGCGGGCGGCCCGCAGTAGAAGCCAGAGCCAGCAGAGGTGACTTGGAGAAGCGGCGACTCAATCCGGCCGTGATGGTGACTCGGCAACGGCGTCTTAAGATCGCACCCGCGGAGGTGAGCAGCAGCTGCAAGGCCAAGTGTCAGAGGCGGACAGCCGGTGAGCGGCTACGGCCGCGGAAGGCGGTGAGCCAGTGACTCAGCGACGGCGGAGGAGGATCCAGGCACGGACGGCTGAGTCAGTCGGGCCCCCAGCGACTCGAGGTGCCGCAGGGTCAACTGATGGACTGATGGCTCGGAAGCAAAAGCGGAGGGGGTGCTGTGGCGCCTCGCCCTGCTGCCGTTGAGACACGGGCGGCGGCTCGTCTTGTGGTCGCCGAAGAAGCTGTGACGGCGGAGTCCCTCCAATGACTCGGAGCGAGGTTGAGGCGACTCGAAGGTGGCCGGCGGCGGCGATTTGAAGACGGAGCCCAACGACTTAGCGTGAGGCGGTTCAGCGCGATACGGGCCACTTAAGCTCTGGCGGAGGCGACTCAACGCAAAGGAGGGCAGCTCGATGGCGGAGGTTGAGGCCGGAGCACAGTCGTGGCGGTATCTCGACCGGGGCGGGCCTGGCGGCGTGGTCAAAGACCGAATCCGTGGCCAGTGTTCGTTTCCGGGTCGCGGCTGGACAGGGATCAGGTGACATGCATCATGTGACTTGCGGTTCAAATTCATATTTAAACATTGTAAAAGAATTTAAAAAAATTTATGCATGTTCATAGCATATATTAAGATAATCTCTAAAAAAAATTCAAAATTCGAAACACACACACCAAGAAGCAAAAAAGAGAAACTCATATATGAATAATATACATAGAACCATTCGCAACTATTCATAACAGATTTCTCTTTTTTGCTTCTTGATGTATGTTTCGAATTTTGATCTGAATTTTTTAGAGATTATCTTAATATGTGCTATGAACATGCATGATTTTTTTTTAAATTTACAATGTTTAAATATGAATTTAGGCCGCAAGTCACACGGTAACATGCAAAGATGCATGTCACCTGATCCCTGTCCGTCGCGGCTGGCTATCCACGTCCGAGTCCACCTTCAGATCGTGGAGCTGTTGTGCTGTTTAACTGAACTTTCCTTCTCAACAAACAGCAGGTGTCTTGGGACTTTCTCTTGTCGTGGAGCACTAATTGAAACTTTTTACTCTTCCCTTTCCTTTTTTTTGTCAATCCAATCCTCAATACTCACGGATAACCCACCTAACCGAAGCTTTATGTGAGATGTAGCAAAAGTACTACTTGGTTCAACATAGTATCAGACAAAATAGCAGATCGCTTCTTCTCGTAACTCGCTGCAATGCCTGATCATGTAGGAACTTGAGGAGGCAATTAATCTTGCCTTGGTTTCTAATGACAGTTGAACAGAAATTGACCTAGATTCGACGGATCATCTGGTCATAGCGGCGCGCACCACACAAATCTAATCTTTGAACTCAAACCTTCACCTGTCTAATCGCGAGCTCTTCGATCTCTGAAGAGATCCTTTCAAAAACTCAACATCACCGTGCGCAGGCCCCACGGTGGGCGCCAACTGTCGTGCAATTGTCACGGCAGATGTCCTAGTGTGAGGACTTAGTCGTGAGGCCAACGCATATATGCGGTAGCTTGAGAGGGGTTGATCGGGATGAGAGACGCAAGGCGAATCATCACACAAGACAAGGATTTAGACAGCTTCGGGCCTCGGGAAACATCATCCAAAATAGCCCTACATGATGTTTGTGGCTAGGTCTCATTATGATCATGAGGGAGTCGCCGCAAAAACCGGCTCTCCTCCTTAGTTGTGTCTAGCCCTAGAGGTTATTTCCTCCTCCCTCTTGGGGAGCCCTACCCCTCCTTATATATGTTGAAGGGGCGGTTTACATGACTAGTTCTAATTGGATTAGGATTACTCTATTACAAGTGGAGTCCTAGTCTTGCTTCCTTTGTAGGAGAATATTCCTTGTGCTTTCCTCATAAACCGGCCCACAATAACATGAACCGGCCTTCTGTGCCTTGGGCCTAGTCCTTTACCTGACCCGCCGTCGGGGTTAGTCCCGAGTCGCCAGGCTCGTGAATCATCAGACCGGTGAACTGCCAAACCCATAAGTCGCTAGTCTTCCGGCGGGTAATGATGAAGCCCCAAGTCCGGCCGGGTCATACTGAAGGAAATATGCCCTAGAGGCAATCATAAAGTTATTATTTATTTCCTTATTTCATGATAAATGTTTATTATTCATGCTAGGATTGTATTAACCGGAAGCATAATACATGTGTGAATACATAGACAAACAGAGTGTCACTAGTATGCCTCTAATTGACTAGCTCGTTGATCAAAGATGGTTAAGTTTTCTAACCATAGACATGAGTTGTCATTTGATTAACGGGATCACATCATTAGGAGAATGATGTGATTGACTTGACCTATTCTGTTAGCTTAGCACTTGATCGTTTAGTTTGTTGCTATTGCTTTCTTCATGACTTATACATGTTTCCATGACTATGATATTATGCAACTCCCGTTTACCGGAGGAACACTTTGTGTGCCACCAAACGTCACAACGTAACTGGGTGATTATAAAGGTGCTCTACAGGTGTCTCCGAAGGTACTTGTTGGGTTAGCGTATTTCGAGATTAGGATTTGTCACTCCGATTGTTGGAGAGGTATCTCTTGGCCCACTCGGTAATGCACATCACTATAAGCCTTGCAAGCATTGCAACTAATGAGTTAGTTGCGGGATGATGTATTACAGAACGAGTAAAGATACTTGCCGGTAACGAGATTGAACTAGGTATTGAGATACCGACGATCGAATCTCGGGCAAGCAACATACCGATGACAAAGGGAGCAACGCATGTTGTTATGCGGTCTGACCGATAAAGATCTTCGTAGAATATGTAGGAGCCAATATGGGCATCCAGGTCCCGCTATTGGTTATTGACCAGAGAGGTGTCTCGGTCATGTCTACATAGTTCTCAAACCCGTAGGGTCCGCACGCGTAACGTTCGTTGACGATATAGTATTATATGAGTTATGTATGTTGGTGACCAAATGTTGTTCGGAGTCCTGGATGAGATCACGAACATGACGAGGAGCTCCGGAATGGTCCGGAGGTAAAGATTCATATATTGGATGATATTGTTAGGCCAAGGGGTCAGGCCCACAGGTCTATAAGTCGGTGCAAAAGGAGTTTTGCGGAGGCCAGGGGGCCAAATGCCGGAGATCCTGGCCTCTGGCCCAGGGTCAGCCGCCGAGGCCCATGGCGTCTGGGCCAGACGCCAAGGATTGTGGCGTTTGGTCCTGGAGTCCGAGTGGGACTCTTGCGTTTCGGGCAAAACCGACTTTGAGGAGGCTTTTGCTCCAAGTTTCGACCCCAGGGCTCAACATATAAATAGAGGGGCAGGGCTAGCACCAAAGACACATCAAGAAACACCAAGCTGTGTGCCGGCTACCCCGTCCCCTCTAGTTTATCCTCGGTCATAGTTTTCATACTGCTTAGGCGAAGCCCTGCGGAGATTGTTATTCACCAACACCGTCACCACGCCGTCGTGGTGCCGGAACTCATCTACTACTTTGCCCCTCTTACTGGATCGAGAAGGCGAGGACGTAACCGAGCCGAATGTGTGCAGAACTCGGAGGTGCCGTGCTTTCGGTACTTGGATCGGTCGGCTCGTGAAGACGTACGACTACATCAACCGCGTTGATATAACGCTTCCGTGAACGGTCTACGAGGGTACATAGACAACACTCTCCCCTCTCGTTGCTATGCATCACCATGATCCTGCGTGTGCATAGGAATTTTTTTGAAATTACTACGTTCCCCAACAGTGGGATCCGAGCCAGGTTTTATGTGTAGATGTCATATGCACGAGTAGAACACAAGTGAGTTGTGGGCGATATAAGTCATACTACTTACCAGCATGTCATACTTTGGTTCAGCGGTATTGTTGGATGAAGCGGCCCGGACCGACATTACGCGTACGCTTACGCGAGACTGGTTCTACCGACGTGCTTTGCACACAGGTGGCTGGCGGGTGTCAGTTTCTCCAACTTTAGTTGAATCGAGTGTGGCTACGCCCGGTCCTTGCGAAGGTTAAAACAACACCAACTTGATGAACTATCATTGTGGTTTTGATGCGTAGGTAAGAACGGTTCTTGCTAAGCCCAGTAGCAGCCACGTAAAACTTGCAACAACAAAGTAGAGGACGTGTAACTTGTTTTTGCAGAGCATGTTGTGATGTGATATGGTCAAGACATGATGCTAAATTTTATTGTATGAGATGATCATGTTTTGTAACCGAGTTATCGGCAACTGGCAGGAGCCATATGGTTGTCACTTTATTGTATGCAATGCAATCGCCCTGTAATGCTTTACTTTATCACTAAGCGGTAGCTATAGTCGTAGAAGCATAAGATTGGCGAGACAACAACGATACTACGATGGAGATCAAGGTGTCGCGCCGGTGACGATGGTGATCATGACGGTGCTTCGGAGATGGAGTTCACAAGAACAAGATGATGATGGCCATATCATATCACTTATATTGATTGCATGTGATGTTTATCTTTTATACATCTTATCTTGCTTTGATTGACGGTAGCATTATAAGATGATCTCTCACTAAATTTCAAGATAAAAGTGTTCTCCCTGAGTATGCACCGTTGCCAAAGTTCGTCGTGCCCAGACACCACGTGATGATCGGGTGTGATAAGCTCTACGTCCATCTACAACGGGTGCAAGCCAGTTTTGCACACACAGAATACCCAGGTTAAACTTGACGAGCCTAGCATATGCAGATATGGCCTCGGAACACTGAGACCGAAAGGTCGAGCATGAATCATATAGTAGATATGATCAACATAGTGATGTTCACCATTGAAAGCTACTCCATTTCACGTGATGATCGGTTATGGTTTAGTTGATTTGGATCACGTGATCACTTAGAGGATTAGAGGGATGTCTATCTAAGTGGGAGTTCTTAAGTAATATGATTAATTGAACTTAAATTTATCATGTACTTAGTCCTGGTAGTATTAGCATATCTATGTTGTAGATCAATAGCTCGCGTTTAGCTCCCCTGTTTTATTTTTGATATGTTCCTAGAGAAAACTAAGTTGAAAGATGTTAGTAGCAATGATGCAGATTGGATCCGTGATCTGAGGTTTATCCTCATTGCTCCACAGAATAATTATGTCCTTGATGCACCGCTAGGTGACAAACCTATTGCAGGAGTAGATGCAGATGTTATGAACGTTTAGCTGGCTCAATATGATGACTACTTGATAGTTTAGTGCACCATGCTTAAACGGCTTAGAATCGGGACTTCAAAGACTTTTTGAACATCATGGACCATATGAGATGTTCCAGGAGTTGAAGTTAATATTTCAAGCAAATACCCGAGTTGAGAGATATGAAGTCTCCAACAAGTTCTATAGCTAAAAGATGGAGGAGAATAGCTCAAGCAGTGAGCATGTGCTCAGATTGTGTGGGTACTACAATCGCTTGAATCAAGTGGGAGTTAATCTTCCAGATAAAATAGTGATTGACAGAATTCTCTAGTCACCATCACCAAGTTAGTAAAATTTCGTGATGAACTATAATATGCAAGGGATAACGGAAACGATTCCCAAGCTCTTCGTGATGCTGAAATCGACGAAGGTAGAAATCAAGAAAAGCATCAAGTGTTGATGGTAAACAAAACCACTAGTTTCAAGTAAAGGGACAAAGGGAAGAAAGGGAAACTTCAAGAAGAACGGCAAGCAAGTTGCTGCTCAAGTGAAAAAACCCAAGTCTGGACCTAAGCCTGAAACTGAGTGCTTCTACTACAAAGGGACTGGTCACTGGAAGCGGAACTATCCCAAGTAATTGGCGAATAAGAAGGATGGCAAAGTGAACATAGGTATATTTGATATACATGTTATTGATGTGTACTTTACTAGTGTTTATAGCAACCCCTCAGTATTTGATACTAGTTCAGTTGCTAAGAATAGTAACTCAAAACGGGAGTTGCAGAATGAACAGAGACTAGTTAAGGGTGAAGTGACGATGTGTATTGAAAATGGTTCCAAGATTGATATGATCAACATCGCACACTCCCTATACTTTCGGGATTAGTGTTAAACCTAAAATAAATGTTATTTAGTGTTTGCGTTGAGCATGAATATGATTGGATCATGTTTATTGAATATGATTATTCATGTAAGTTAGAGAATAATTGTTGTTCTGTTTACATGAATAAAACCTTCTATGGTCATACAATCAATAAAAATGGTTTGTTGGATCACGATCGTGGTGATACACATTTTCATAATATTGAAGCCAAAAGATGCAAAGTTAATAATGATAGTGCAACTTATTTGTGTCACTGCCATTTAGGTCATATTGGTGTAAAGCGCATGAAGAAAATCCATGCAGATGGGTTTTTGGAATCACTTGATTATGAATCAGTTGATGCTTGCGAACCATACCTCATGGGCAAGATGACTAAGAATCCGTTCTCTGGTTCAATGGACCGAGCAACAGATTTGTTGGAAATCATACATACTGATGTATGTGGTTTGATGAATATTGAGGCTCGCGGCAGGTATCATTATTTTCTGATCTTCACAGATGATTTGAGCAGATATGAGTACATCTACCTGATGAAACACAACTCTGAAACATTTGAAAAGTTCAAAGAATTTCAGAGTGAAGTGGAGAATCATTGTAACAAAAATAAAAGTTTCTACGATATGATCGCAGAAGTAAAATATTTAAGTTACGCGTTTGGCCTTCAGTTAAAACAATGTGAAATAGTTTCACTACTCACGCCACCTGGAACACCACAGTGTAATGGTGTGTCCGAACATCGTAACCGTACTTTATTAGATATAGTGCGATCTATGATGTCTCTTACCGATTTACCACTATCGTTTTGGGGTTATGCATTAGAGACAGCTACATTCACGTTAAATAGGGCACCATCGAAATCCGTTGAGACGACGCCTTATGAACTGTGGTTTGACAAGAAACCAAAGTTGTCATTTCTTAAAGTTTGGGGCTGCGATGCTTATGTGAAAAAGCTTCAACCTGATAAGCTCGAACCCAAATCAGAGAAATATGTCTTCATAGGATACCCAAAGGAGACTGTTGGGTACACCTTCTATCACAGATCCGAAAGCAAGATATTCATTGCTGAGAATGGATCCTTTCTAGAGAAGGAGTTTCTCTCGAAAGAAGTGAGTAGGAGGAAAGTAGAACTTGATGAGGTAACTGCACCTGGTCCCTTATTGGAAAGTAGTTCATCATAGAAATCTGTTCCTATGACTACTACACCAATTAGTGAGGAAGCTAATGATGATGATCATGTAACTTCAGATCAAGTTACTACCGAACCTCGTAGGTAAACCAGAGTGAGATCCACACCAGAGTGGTACGGTAATCCTGTTCTGGAGGGCATGTTACTTGACCATGACGAACCTACGAACTATGAGGAAGCGATGATGAGCCTAGATTCCACGAAATGGCTTGAAGCCATGAAATCTGAGATGAGATCCATGTATGAGAACAAAGTATGGACTTTGATTGACTTACCCAATGATTGGCGAGCCATTGAGATTAAATGGATCTTCAAGAGAAAGACGGACGCTAATAGTAGTATTACTATCTACAAAGCTATAATTGTCGCAAAAAGGTTTTCGACAAGTTCAAGGTGTTGACTACGATGAGAGTTGCTCACTCGTATCTATGCTTAAGTCTGTCCGAATCATGTTAGCAATTGCCGCATTTTATGAAATCTGGCAAATGGATAAACAAAACTGCACTCCTTAATGGATTCATTAAAGAAAGAGTTGTATATGATGCAACCAGAAGGTTTTGTCAATCCTAAAGGTGCTAACAAAATATGCAAGTTCCAGCGATCCATCGATGGACTGGTGCAAGCATCTCGGAGTTGGTATATACGCTTTGATAAGTTGATCAAAACATATAGTTTTATATAGACTTGTGGTGAAGCCTGTATTTACAAGAAAGTGAGTGGGAGCACTACAGCATTTCTGATAAGTATATGTGAATGACATATTGTTGATCAGAAATAATGTAGAATTATTATGCAAAGCATAAAGGAGTCTTTGAAAGGACTTTTTCAAAGAAAAACCTCGGTGAAGCTGCTTACATATTAAGCATCAAGATCTATAGAGATAGATCAAGACGCTTGATAAGTTTTTCAATGAGTACATACCTTGACAAGATTTTGAAGTAGTTAAAAATGGAACAATCAAAGAAAGAGTTCTTGCCTGTGTTACAAGGTGTGAAATTGAGTAAGACTCAAAGCCCGACCACGGCAGAAGATAGAAAGAGAATGAAAGTCATTCCCTATGCCTCAGCCATGGGTTCTATAAAGTATGCCATGCTGTGTACCGGATCTATTGTATACCCTACACTGTTTTTGGCAAGGGAGTACAATAGTGATCTAGGAGTAGATCACTGGACAACGGTCAAAATTATTCTTAGTGGAATAAGGATATGTTTCTCGATTATGGAGGTGACAAAAGGTTCGTCGTAAAGAGTTACGTCGATTCAAGCTTTGACACCGATCTGGATGACTCTAAGTCCCGATCTAGATACATATTCAAAGTGGGCGAAATTAGCTAGAGTAGCTCCGTGCAGAGCATTGTTCACATAGAAATTTGCAAAATACATATGGACCTGAATGTGGCAGACCCGTTGACTAAACTTCTCTCACAAGCAAAACATGAACACACCTTAGTACTCTTTGGGTGTTAATCACATGGCGATGTGAACTAGATTACTGACTCTAGTAAACCCTTTGAGTGTTGGTCACATGGCGATGTGAACTATGGGTATTAATCACATAGTAATGTGAACTATTAGTGTTAAATGACATGGCGATGTGATCTAGATTATTAACTCTAGTGCAAGTGGGAGACTGAAGGAAATATGCCCTAGAGGCAATAATAAAGTTACTATTTATTTCCTTATTTCATGATAAATGTTTATTATTCATGCTAGAATTGTATTAACCAGAAACATAATACATGTGTGAATACATAGACAAACAAAGTGTCGCTAGTATGCCTCTACTTAACTAGCTCGTTGATCAAAGATGGTTAAGTTTCCTAACCATAGACATGAGTTGTCATTTGATTAACGGGATCACATCATTAGGAGAATACATGATTGACTTGACCCATTCCGTTAGCTTAGCACTTGATCATTTAGTTTGTTGCTATTGCTTTCTTCATGAGTTATACATGTTCCTATGACTATGAGATTATGCAACTCCCGTTTACCGGAGGAACACTTTGTGTGCCACCAAACGTCACAACGTAACTGGGTGATTATAAAGGTGCTCTACAGGTATCTCTGAAGGTACTTGTTGAGTTGGCGTATTTCGAGATTAGGATTTGTCACTCCGATTGTCGGAGAGGTATCTTTGGGCCCACTCGGTAATGCACATCACTATAAGCCTTGCAAGCATTGCAACTAATGAGTTAGTTGCGGGATGATGTATCTCTGGGCCCACTCGGTAATGCACATCACTATAAGCCTTGCAAGCATTGCAACTAATGAGTTAGTTGTGGGATGATGTATTACGGAACGAGTAAAGAGACTTGCCGGTAACGAGATTGAACTAGGTATTGAGATACCGACGATCGAATCTTGGGCAAGTAACATACGATGACAAAGGGAACAACATATGTTGTTATGCGGTCTGAGCGATAAAGATCTTCGTAGAATATGTAGGAGCCAATATGGGCATTCATTTCCTGCTATTGGTTATTGACCAGAGAGGTGTCTCGGTCATGTCTACATAGTTCTCGAACCCGTAGGGTCCGCACGCTTAACGTTCGTTGACGATATAGTATTATATGAGTTATGTATGTTGGTGATCGAATGTTGTTTGGAGTCACGGATGAGATCACGGACATGACGAGGAGCTCTGGAATGGTCCGGAGGTAAAGATTCATATATTGGATGATATGGTTAGGTCAAGGGGTCCGGCCCACGGGGCTATAAGTCGGCGCAAAAGGAGTTTTGCGGTGGCCAGGGGGCCAAACACCGGAGACCCTGCTGTCTGGCCCTGGGCCAGACGCTGAAGCCCATGGCGTCTGGGCCAGACACCAAGGATTGTGGCGTTTGGTCCTAGAGTCTGAGTGGGACCCTTGCCTTTCGGGAAAAACCGACTTTGAGGAGGCTTTTGCTCCAAGTTTCGACCCCATGGCTCAACATATAAATAGAGGGGCAGGGCTAGCACCAAATACATATCAAGAAACTCCAAGCCGTGTGCCGGCTACCCCGTCCCCTCTAGTTTATCCTCGGTCATAGTTTTCGTAGTGCTTAGGCAAAGCCCTGCAGAGATTGTTATTCACCAACACCATCACCACGCCGTCGTGCTACCGGAACTCATATACTACTTCGCGCCTCTTGCTGGATCGAGAAGGCGAGGATGTCACCGAGCCGAACGTGTGCCGAACGCGGAGGTGTCGTGCTTTCGGTACTTGGATCGGTCGGATCATGAAGACGTACGACTACATCAACCGCATTGATATAACGCTTCCGCGAACGGTCTACGAGGGTACGTCGACAACACTCTCCCCTCTCGTTGCTATGCATCACCATGATCATGTGTGTGCGTAGGAATTTTTTTGAAATTACTACGTTCCGCAACACATACTTCCGGCCGGGTTACACCGTGGGGTATATCCCCAACATAGCCCATCAGTCTGGCCCATAGATAACATGCCGGACGCCCGAGGACCCTTAGTCCAGGACTCCCTCAGTAGCCCCAGAACCCGGCTTCAATGACAAGGTATCCGACGCGTAGTTCTGTCTTTGGCATTGCAAGGCAGGTTCCTCCTTCCGAACTCCCAAATAGTCTCCAGACGCAATGACCGTGTCTGGACCTGTAATACACACCGCACACAACCGTAGAGAGAATATAATAACACACAAGTCCAATCTACTGACAACTTTAGTAATGTGACGTCACGCCCGTCCGGTCATAATTTCGAACCATTTTTCGCCCCATGTTTCGAGACGCGGTTGTCATTGGCACGTCTTATCAAAGCAGAGATCGTGTCCCCTTATTACGGGATTTTCATCAATACAAGTGTGGGTAACCCAACCGTCCTGCGGGAAAGATTCCTTAGGAATAGGCAGGTTCTTAGGCTTAGGAGGAGACTTTCAATACCGGAGGTGTTTATAAAGGAACCAATGGCCGTCTTTTTATGCCACACCTCTCCTAAGCCTCCCCAACCTCGAGTTCCAGCACCCATGGTTCGACTCCATTGCTTTCAGCCTTCCCATCATGTTTGGATCCAGCTCCCAAGGCCGATGGGTGGCTTCCTCCGTTACAGAGGAGGATATCACAAAGCTTCGGGTGGCCTGATATCTGACGCAGAGATCCACCACCGGCTTCCTGCTCAAGGACAAGTTATTCCGACCCCCAGATCCGGCGAGAGGGTGGTATTCGTCTCCCACTTGCTCCGGTGGTTAGGGTTCGCTCTTCACCCCTTTGTCCGTGGGCTAATGTTTTATTACGGACTAGATTTTCATGATCTTGCCCCGGACTCTATCCTCCATGTCTCGGTGTTTATCATTACATGCAAGGCCTTCCTTCAAATCCCCCCACACTTCGGCTTATGGCTCAAGACCTTTAGTGTGAAGCCGAAGGTAGTCAACGGGGAACAGGCAGAGTGCGGCGGTGCTACAATGAGCCAACTCGCCAAAACCCCCTGGCCAAAAGGTTCTTTTACCGAGGCTTCCAATTACTGGCAGCGGGAGTGGTTTTATATTACAAAGCCCCGTAGTGCTAAATGGGCAGCTGCCCCCACCTTCCGTCCCGTCCCACCATTACAGCTCGCGTCATGGGTCAACAAGGGGCTTGACTGGGGATTACTGGATGAAATGCGGACCTTACAAAGCCGCATCCTAACCCTCCTCGAGAGATATATCGATCTCGTCAGAGTGATCCAAGTGATGTTAGTTCGCCCAATCCTGCCCTGCCAGCGCAGGCCTCGCCGCATGTGGGAGTTTAATCCAGAAGGACCACGAACCCTCCAACACTTCTTCGGCACCACACACAAAGGGATGTGGAAGTTATTTTTCGGGAAGCGGAAACATTGGCCGGATACTATTGAGGACACTGGCCTTATCTGTAATCATCCGGATACCCCGGTAAGCACTTGACTTTCGAATACTTTGTGGTCATGCATGCAGTAATACAGTACTGAGCAAGCTATCTTTTTTCAGGGCTGGATAAAGAAGGCGGAACTAATTATGTGTTCGGCCCCTCTGCCCGAGGGTCCAGCGAATCCTGTCCTAACAAGGATGCTGGCCCCAACACTGTACCAGATGCCGGAGAAGGAGGACGAGGCGGAGGGCAAGAGGACCAAGGTTGGCCTCTATTCCCAGGGAACCTCGGACTTTGTGTCCGGAGGAATAAAAATCCCCTCATCCGAAGACAAAAGTGAAGGGGGGCCACTATCTCCGTCCCTCCCAGGAAGAAGAGGGACGCCTCCGAAGATTGGAAGAAGCAGGCTCCTAAGCGAGGCAAGATGCCTCTCGGGGGCGGCCCGGGCCTGGAGGACGTCGAAGCGCAGTCTCATAACGAGGACAAGCCTCCGGCCAAACCGTAAGTGAACAAGGCTGTTTTAAGCCTATCCCGTTATTTTCTTATGATGTCTGGAATATATTTTCTGCAGCTCAGCGCGCAGTCCCCTTTAACAATCCCCTTCAACAATCCTCTTCCTCGGGGGACCTTCTCTCGGAGATGATGGAAAGTGAGACGCCCCCACCCGTTTCTCCGTCCAATAGGGCAGACGACCTTGAGGTGTCGTCGCGGAGGGTCTCCCCCGACCAACAAGTGGTGCAAGGGATGACGAAGACGCTACACGAAGGTGATACTTCGGCGGCCCAGGATCCGGGGAACAACAATGAAGACCCCGAACAATACGGAATGTGGTCGGATACAAATAAACAGATCCCTTCAAAGGGTGACCGTACTCCCACAGCTGCCTCCAGAGACCCAGAGGCGCCGGATATCTTGACGAACATGCTGCGGCAGGCGTCCATTTCAGAGGAACATCGTACCTTAATGGGTACAGTGGTTAAAAAGGTCCTATCCGCAAGAGAGGATTGAATGAGGCTTTTGTGAGTCTTCTGAGAGGCTTCGAGGTTTGTACTGTAATATGTGCAATTGTGTTTTATTCAGAAAATACACCTGTGTATAGATAGTAGCCCCTGAGACTCAGGTTGGCTTCCCATAGGAAGCGAACGGAGGATCAAAAGAAATATCCGAGGACTAATATGATTATCTTTGAACACAGGCTGCTTCCCCTGGCTACTTCCCAGACTGCGAATATTGCTGAGCTGCAATGGAAGCTTGATGTAGCCGGGATGACATTACGTTAATCAATATGTGTCTTGATGAGTCGCAAGGTATGTATTCGGAGCAGTCCATGTACATACATTTTTGTAATATAAGCATGACGCTGAAAGTTGTGCCTGGCTGTAGATGGTGCTGCCGCCATTGAAATTCTTCAGGCGGAGCTAGCCCGGGCCAAGGAGCAGGCCCGGTGTAGTAATGCGACTGCCGAGAAGGCATTGGCTAAGTTAAAAGCCAAACGAGCTGCTTGGCGTCAAGACGAGGAGAAGATATCCACGATGGCGCTTGAGCTAAAAAGTGCTGCTAGCCGGTGTGAACTCCTTGAGAAGGAGAATGAAGCGAAAATGGCTGAAATTTACAAGGCCCTACGAGAGGTGAGAGAAGCGCGGTCTGAATCTAGAGCAGCCCGTGAGGAGATCCGGCAAGCTGGGGAGATTGCAGCTGGTAAGCCATTTTTGCTACAGGCTAAGTTCGGCGATCCTAACTATGCTCAGATTAACCAATTATGGAGTTCTCCGGACGAGTTTTTAGACTTGCCGAAGACTTCTCCGGACGAGTTTCGATGCGACACAATATTATCAGGCGCGAGACGGTTACGCAACGGAGAGGCTTTTCTGGTCACAATTTGGCGCCTCGAAGCGCCCCCTGTTGCTGAATGAGAAGATGTCCCAGTGGGCCAAGCTTCATAGGATATCCGATGCTGCCATGAAGAACGTCATAATCCGGTTATGGCCAACTGAGCCTCATTCCGAACAGTTACTTCGGCTTGGTGCAGCGGCTTTTTGACGCAGTGTCGTGTATCGACGCTGTGAAGTGATCGGTGTGCATCGTGGGTGCACGGATGGCTTTTGTCCGAGTCAAGATGTTCTGGGGGAATATGAAGGCCATCGACGTTGCGGTGAAGAGTCCGCCCAAGGGCAAGGACCGCCATGAACCGGAGCATTATTTTGAAGATGTCCTTGTAGTCGCTCGCTTGATAGAGGGTCAATGCTCGAAAGGCATAATGTTCGGGTGAAGTGTATGAGAATTGTACGAGACAATTTTATAGTAAATCGATTTGTATATTTTGCTTGAAAGCTTGTGTTCCTCCTGCGCGGCCGTTTTAATATAATCTGAAAGTTTTCCAGTCGTCGGCTTCAGCCCCCTTGTAGGAAGTACAGGGGTGTTCGAAAAAGCATCTGATCACTCTTGACCCAACGTCTTGTTCCGTGAAGGAGGTGTCAATGCGGCGAACCAGGCAACCAGACTATAGGGCGTTAACACTTTCACTTAGCCATAGGAGTTTTATGGTGGGTCTACGACATAGCCCCTAGTATGTATGCGGCTTACTCATACGATGCATTTACATAATTGACCGGAAATGAGGTCCTTCGTGTGACATGGAGGAATCGCTAGAGATTCCGATAAGTCATTGAGTGGTTGACCAGCTCTCGCCGCATCATGATAGTCAGTTTTCGGCTTTCTCTACTGAGGTGTGTCACTGGGTGAACCGGTAGCACAATCGCAGTAGTTCTCCCTTTACTACCCTAGCCGATAGAGCGGAATGTAGGATAGCAAGCACAGGAGCCGGTCAACCCAACTATTGACCCAAGACATGATTCAGAGCTAATGCATATAGGCCAAACTCGTGACGCCGAAGTACACTATAAAAGATGTTCGGACTTTGTTGGCAACTCATTTGTTCCCGTACCGAGCCCCTGGCAAGTTAAGCTGGGGTATATCTATGAAACAACCATAGGAAGCGTATTCATTTTGCCAAAAGACGTGAGGGATTAATTCGGATAATTTGAACTGGGACCTGAGTGATATGCCAGTGGTTACTTGATATACATAAAGGCCATGACCCCGGCGATTTGATATGCCCTGGGTCGAAGGCAGAGTAAAAAGGCATTTTACAGGCTCGAAAAGAGAGTCCGGTCTACAAAAAGTTATTTTGGACCTCTTGTCGCACGTCTGCGCCACCTCTCCTCAGCTAGGGGAATCCTTGAAGGGAGTAGCCCCGTAGGTGAGTGTACGGATCCGAACTCCTATGGGGTTGGTTGTAGGTGTTTTCCCTTTGTGCCACCTGCTTTTAAGAGATAATGAAACAAAAGAAAATAGGAAAGCAGTTAAAGAATGTTTACCGGAGTGCCTGCAGACTTGGCTGTATTGTGCTTCCATCAAGGCCCATGGTATCTTGAGTGCGTAATTACGTATGCGTGGTATAGTTTTAACGGGTATACAAGATGGCAGCGGAAGCTGAACTGCTATTTCTGTTCCGGATTTGATCGATCTTCAGGGGGAAATTGCTTCCGCCCTTCGGCATTTAGCTGGTGAGCCGCTCTGTTGTCCCTATTGCCTGGTGACCCATTTCCATTGTGTCCGGCATTGAGCCTTCCGGCCTGCTTGAGGACCCAACAACTTCTGTTGGTGTGATTAGCTGGTTTATTGGGGTGGCCGTGAATCTAGCAGGGCCGGTCCAATATCTTGTCTAGTTTGGATGGTCCGTCTGTGTTTGCCTTGAATGCCTTTTTCCGTTGACCGGGCTTGGGATTGCTAAATCCGGCATTGACCACTGTGTCGCGTGATCTTTCATTATCATTGCGACTGTTGTGTATGCTTCGTCGTGGCTTGCCATTGACGTCTCAGATTTCGGAAGTGCCCGAGTCGCTGACGTTGTTGCTTTTACAAGCGAGCCAGCTGTCTTCTCCCGTGCAAAAGCGGGTCATTAGATCGGTAAGGGCTGTCATGGATCTAGGTCCTTCTTGACCGACGTGGCGTGCAAGCCATTCATCCCGGACGCTATGTTTAAAGGCCGCAAGGGCCTCCGCATCCGGACAGTCGACGATTTGGTTCTTTTTAACTAGGAACCTGGTCCAGAGCTTCCTGGCTGACTCTCCAGGCTGCTGGACAATGTTACTTAAGTCATCGGTGTCTGGTGGCCGGACATATGTTCCTTGGAAGTTGTTGTGAAAGGCGTCCTCCAAATCCTCCCAGCTGCCGATAGAATTTTCTGGCAGACTGTTTAACAAGTACCGAGCTGGTCCTTTGAGTTTAAGTGGTAGGTATTTGATAGCATGAAGGTCGTCTCCGCATGCCATGTGGATATGGAGGAGGAAGTACTTGATCCATACCGCGGGATCCGTTGTTCCATCGTATGATTCGATATTCATGGGTTTGAACCCATCTGGGAATTCATGCTCCATTACTTCATTTGTGAAGCAAAGAGGGTGTGCGGCGCCTCTATGTTGGGCCACACTGCGGCGTATCTCCGACAGAGTCCATTTGCGGGTTTCAATCTGGGTGTGGCTAGGTTTGTCACGTCTGAATAGGTGGCCTTCATCATGTGTCGAGGTATGTCCTTGCGATCTTTAGATCGCTCTTGAGTGTCCTACTTTGCTACCCAAGTCTTGTTGACAGTCGTATGTATAACCATGAGCTGTTTTGTTCTTGCTTTTACTGCGAGGTGTGGTGGTCTGGTGTTCGGCTTGAGTTGCCGCTTTACCTGAGCCCAGTTGTGGTCGACATGCCGCATTGTACGATGATGGTATGGGCTCCAGCGCCTTATCATTGCCATGAGGTAGCAATCTATGCTTTGATTAGCATTTGGCTAGTCCACTAAGGCCGTATTCTTCGGCGGCTAGGACTTCGGTCCATCTATCATTGAGCAGATCTTGGTCGGCTTGGAGCTGTTGCTGCTTCTTTTTCAGGTTCCTTGAAGTGGCTATTAGTTGGCGCTTAAAGCGCTCCTGATCACGAGGTTCCTTAGGCATGATGAAATCCTCAGTGCCGAGGCCCACCTCATCCTCGGAGAGCGGAAGGTAATTGTCGTCCTCCGAATCTTCGTGTGTGGCCTGCTTACCAGGGCTAACCTGCCCATCTTCCTGTTCATCTTGTTCATTAGTTGTATCAACGAGGTCTTCATTGTCATCGGCATCATTGTCCATGTCGTCGATATTCTCGGAGTCGTAATCAAGTGTATCAGTCGAATCCTCGACTGTGGCTATGAAGTGGGTGGTCGGTGGGGAGCACAATCCTCCACCGTCAGCCCCTAGTTTGAGCCAGGAATAGTTCAGCTGAGAGTCCTCCGCCAAGGCGAGTGCTGGAAGATGTCTGCGGCACTGAATTTGAAGATTGACAAACGATCAAGCTCGGCGTCCACGGGCTCGCACGATTCGAAACCTACGGCCAGAGACGAGTTCGGCGTTCCGGTGGCATGGGCAACGTGTGAGACTAGGTCCATGTGTGGCTCCAATGCCGTGGAATTTGCGGCCTCCGATGTGGAGTTAATCCTCCCGTTTTTGGATGGCGTGGCCTGCTCCGGCTCTAGGTCCAGAATGGTTACAGGAGCGATCTCCTAGATGCGGCCCGATGACAGATTTAGGTCATGATCATCGGGGTGACTGGGAGCGGCCACCGCGATATCGAATCCGGCGAAGATCAAGTCTCCACGGATGTCCTCGACATAGTTCAAGCTCCCGAATCTGACCTAATGGCCAGGGGCGTGGCTTTCGATCTGCTCCAGATGGCCAAACGAGTTGGCCCGCAGTGCGAAGCCGCCGAATACGAAGATCTACCCGGGGAGGATAGTTTCTCCGTAGACATCGTCATTATTGACGATTGAAGGCGCCATCAAACATTTCAACGACAACACAGAGGAACTCTCAATGAAAGCACCAATTTCGGTTTCAAAACCGGCGGATCTCGGGTAGGGGGTCCCGAACTGTGCGTCTAAGGTTGATGGTAACAGGAGACAGGGGACACGAAGTTTACCCAGGTTCGGGCCCTCTCTATGGAGGTAATACCCTACTTCCTGCTTGATTGACATTGACGAATATGAGTATTACAAGAGTTGATCTACCACAAGATCATAATGGCTAAACCCTAGAAGTCTAGCCTGTATGACTAGGGTATTGACTATTGAGTATATCCTTTCCAGACTACACCCTCCGGTTTATATAGACAGCGGAGGGATGTAGGGTTACATAGAGTCGGTTACATAAGATGGAATCTTCATAGTTGTTCGCCAAGTTTGCCTTCCACGCCAAGGAGAGTCCCATCCAGACACGGGTACAGTCTTCGGTCTTCATATCTTCACAGCCCATCAGTCCGGCCCATAGATAACAGGCCGGACGCCCGAGGACCCCTTAGTCAAGGACTCCCTCAGTGGGGTCCTATTGGAAACTAAGGGATATTAAGGCATCCTTTTAATAGAGTACCGGACCAAAGCATTAACACATAGTGAATACATGAACTCCTCAAACTACGGTCATCACCGGTAAGTATCCCGATTATTGTCACTTCGGGGTTAACGGATCATAACACATAATAGGTGACTATAGACTTGCAAGATAGGATCAAGAACTCACATATATTCATGAAAACATAATAGGTTCAGATATGAAATCATGGCACTCGGGCCCTAGTGACAAGCATTAAGCATAGCAAAGTCATAGCAACATCAATCTCAGAACATAGTGGATACTAGGGATCAAGACCTAACAAACTAACTCGATTACATGATAAATCTCGTCCAACCCATCACCGTCCAGCAAGCCTACGATGGAATTACTCACGCACGGCGGTGAGCATCATGAAATTGGTGATGGAGGAAGGTTGATGATGATGATGGCGACGGATTCCCCTCTCCGGAGCCCCGAACGGACTCCGGATCAGCCCTCCCGAGAGAGTTTAGGGCTTGGCGGCTGCTCCGTATCGTAAAATGCGATGAATCCTTCTCTCTGATTTTTTTTTCTCCCCGAACACGAATATATGGAGTTGGAGTTGAGGTCGGTGGAGCGTCAGGGGGCCCACGAGGCAGGGGGCGCGCCAAGGGGGGTAGGCGCGCCCCACCCTTGTGGACAGGGTGTGGGCCCCCTGACATGGATTCTTCTTCCAATATTTTTTATATATTCCAAAAATAATCTCTGTTGATTTTTAGGTCATTCCGAGAACTTTTATTTCTACACAAAATAACACTGTCGGATTTCGGGTTCCGGCAGACCCTTGAGGTTCGAACACTAGGTGCGCGCGGAGATTTCGCCTCCTACCTACCTGCATCCCTCCGCCATGCTTGGATCTAAAACTAAGGAAATAACAACACAAGAGGCACAAGGTTTATACTGGTTCGGGCCACCGTTGTGGTGTAATACCCTACTCTAGTGTGTGGTGTGTGGATTGCCTCTTGGGCTGATGATGATGAACAATACAAGGAAGAACAGCCTCGCGAGGGTCTGTTCTTGGCTGAGGCGATGAATTGCTGGGAGGAGTTCAGCCACCTTTCTCTCTCTCTCTCTCTCTCTCTCTCTCTCTCTCTGTTCTCCCTTGGCCGACCCTTCTAACGAGCCTCTTCCTTCCTACCTCTTTTTCGTCCTCCCTTCGTGTCCGTCTCCTCTCTCTCTGCTATGTGGGTGGCTAGTCCTATTTATAGAGGCCCTGGTCCTCTCCCCAAATATTGAGCGGGAAGGGAGCCAACAATGGCGGGCTAATTTGAAGGGGGACAGCAAGTATCAGCTATCCTGACAAAAGTAGTCTTCGCCTGCGCAAAGCTCTGGTGATGACGCCGTCTTGGGCTCCACGGTGACCTCCGTCTCGTAGTCCTCCTGGTCTTGGTCTCGTTGCACCGAAATGGCAACCTTTTCCTGATGCCTCGGTACTCCGCGGCTGCGCTTGCCCCCTTTGCACCAAAGAGGAAAGGAGGACGCTGCGCGGGCTGGCACCCGCCTGGCGCCCTGAGTTGTCACGGCTTGCATCATGGGCACCTCGTGAGGTACCCCGCCTTGATCTCTCCGCCTCCTCGTGAGCCAGCCTGACGAGGCCGTGCCTGAGGAAGCTTCGCGTCGTCCGCCTCGCGAGGCTTGGCCCCTTGTGAGGGTCTTGGGTTTGTGTTGGTGAAGATGGGCCATGTTAGGCCCCCCTTTGAGCCACGCCGCAGGCTGGCAAGTCTGGGGACCCCCGTTCCCAGAACATCGACAGTAGCCCTCGGGCCCAAGGCGCGCCCGGACTTGGCCGTGCAGGGAGGCGGAAGGGCGAGGGCGAAGCGCCGCGGGCCCTAACAGCCTGCGGCCTTGGGCGCCGCGTTGCGGTTGACTGGACGTGGGCGCCTCAGTAACCATGCGAGTTGATAAAGGAGTGGCATCCGCCTAGGCCCTGCTTCTTGCTTTCTCCGGTTGCTGCTCAGATCCCCTTTCTTGCGCCTCTCCTTCCTTCCTCCGAGATTTACAGATCTGCTCTGACCGCGCGGCCTAGGGAGGCATGGCGCCTCGTCAGCCCCCGGCCGCAGCTTGGTACTCGTCTGCCCTGGACTCGCCGAACGTGTCGGAGGCGGGCCTTGCCCGGTTGCACCAGATGGCGAAGGCGTGGGGCATCGACGGGGAGAAGGTGTTCAAGGCCGGCTCCGCCACCCCTGAGGGTCAAAGGAGCACCTTCTATCCGCTCGTCGTAAGTGCCATTGTTGTTGGCCTGGTGCCTCCCTTCTCCGAGTTCTTCTTCTCTATCCTCCGCCATTACAAGCTACAGGCTCTGCATCTCCATCCCAACTCCGTCCTTCTCCTGGCAATCTTTGCTTATTATTGCGAAGCACATGTTGGGGTGCAGCCCTCAGTGGCCTTGCTGCGCCACTACTTCTACCTCCGGACCTCTCGTGGGACTACTTCCGCGTGCGCGAGCTTCGTCGCGTCTGGCGGCGCCATTGCCATCTCGAACTCTGGGAAGAGGATTGAGGGCTTCAGGAGCAAGTGGATCTTGGTGGATGCTGGGCGCATCCACCCTCGGCTGATCCTGCCCATGGAGCAGCCCACGAGCTCCAGCGACTGGGGTCGAGTGGAGCTCACGGATCCCCGCGCGAAGATGGTGTTGGAGAAGATGGACGCGGATCTGAGGCCGACCGACATGGCGGCGGCGAAGCTGACCGGCGCGTCGCTGCTGAGGGAGTTCCTAGAGCACCGGCTGGCTCCGCTTCGGCAGTACTCGCTTCCAATGTGGAGGCCCCGTCCGAACCCCGCGGTCTTGGCCGCCGGAGACCCGGCTGCGGTCCTCCAATCTTTGGTCGGGGGCAATGTGGCGAGGCTGGAGGGCGCTCCTACGCCCTTGTTCCTCCGCAACGACTGGGAGCGGGTGGTGAAGCCCATGCC
Organism: Triticum aestivum; assembly: GCF_018294505.1. Lineage (NCBI taxonomy): Eukaryota > Viridiplantae > Streptophyta > Magnoliopsida > Poales > Poaceae > Triticum > Triticum aestivum. Next base: position 158,739,297 of record NC_057809.1, read on the forward strand.
CATCTTCAACGGGAATGGGCCAGTGCCCTTGGAAGCTCCTGAGAAACCGGTGGACGTGCCCTCCGGTGACTCCAGCAAAGAGGAAGAGGGAGGGGAGCGCGGAAGAGGGTCTGACTCCGAGGCGGTTGACGGAGAGTCGAGGGCTCCCCTCTCCCGGCGCAGGTCCCGCGTTCTCCGCCTCTCTCCAAATGATGACGACGAGGATGACGATGAAGATGACGACGAGCAGGACGGCGGGAGCTCGCCCCTGATCCCGAAGGATAGGACCGGGCTGATCTCCCGCGGATCTCCCCCGGCCCCGGGGCGAACCGCAGACGCACCTTCCGCCTCCAAGCTTCCAGAGGTTGACCCTTCCAGCCGGCTTTCAGGCTTTAAATTTGGCCGGAGGCCGCTTGAGCTCACTAGCGACGACCCGTAAGCATTCAATTCTTGCTTTATCTCTTGCTCTGCTTCTGAGGCTTGACGCCGCATCTTTGGATAGGTTGGCGCCCGCAGCAAAGAAGCCGAAGGGGGCTCCCGAGGTACCATCCGTGGCGGCGCTTCTGCCCGCGAAGGAAGGTGACCGCGACGCACAGGCTTCTCCTGCCCGGTCATCCTCGCGAGGTCTGGCTGAGCCGGCTGGGGCGAGCTCAGCCCACACGGCCCAAGTGGCTCCCGAGGTGCTCTTGCCTGCCACCGCCACTACAGCTGTCGGGGCGCGGCAGACTCCGCCTCAGGATGCTGCGGCTGCGCTGCCGCCTTCTCCTCCTACTCCACCGGCCGTTGTCTCTCCGACTCCTTCTGCCGTTCTGGATCATGCTGTTGCTGAGCTGGACCGACTGCGGCAGGATCTTCTTGGCACCGACCCCCACTTGGTGGCCGGGCGTTTAGAGCTGGCTTCTGGATGGGTTCGCTCTGACGCCTCGATTCGGGCAGCGCTGGTCCAGGCCTCGACGGCATGCGACGAGGAGAAGCAGGCCGTCCTGGAGGCGAAGGCTGCCCGTGATGCAGCCTTGGGGGAGGTGGTCGACGTCCGCGGTCGCTGCAAGGCGCTGGAGGACGAGCTACAAGGCCTGCGGGATCGGCTCACGGAAGAGGTCCACCTTCGCCAAGAGCAGGAAGTAGGCGTGAAGGCTCGCGAGGCAGCCGTCGAGGGCCGGGAGGCCAAGCTGAGGAAGCGCCGCGACCGCCTAGGCGCGCTGGAGCAGGAGTTGGGGGCGAGGAGGGCCGAGCTGGACGGCAAGGCCCTGGTTCTTGCCGAGGACCGCGCGGCCTTCACGGAGTTGGAGGCGAAGGCTCGCTCCTCACTGAGGACGCTTTATGACAGCGGCCTGGAGAGCCCGCTGGCCGGCGCCGAGGACGGCCCCGCCAAGCTGCTTCCCTTCCTGGTTCACGCTCTTGAAGATGTCGCCCTTGGCCTTGGCCCCACGGCCGAGGCCGAGGCGCGTGTCTTGTCTTCTGCAGCACTGACGCGGGTCCTCACCCACATCTACCTTCGCGATCCCGGTGTCGACCTCGACAGCCTGCTGGAGCCAATGAGCGGTGAGCGTGCCGCTGCCGCTGCCAAGGCCGTGAAGGGTCGCGCGGAGGCTCTTCTGGGGAAATTCCGGGCCTTCAGCACCAAGCCGGAGCAAGGCGCTGCCGACCCCGCTGCTCCGTGAGGCGAACCCGCTCCACGCTATTGCCTCGCCGCCAAGTGACTTCGTCGTGGCTCCTATCCTGCTTTTAATTCCTGCACACGTATCATGCCTCGGGGAGGCGTTTAAACTTGCGTTTGGCATTGAAATAACAGTGTGGACTGTAATATTTGCTTTTGAATTCGTTGTGATTAGCGCTTTTCCTTCCTACTTGCTTACGTTCTACGCCGGCAGAGCCCGGCCCCGCACGTACCTCACCCAGCAATAGTCCCGACCGGAAACCAGGACGGGACCAAGGAGTGAGGGGCTACGTGACAAGTTAGGCTCCCAAGTCGCGATGCTCAGGAGTCCCCCTCGGCGCACGAACAACAAGTAGGGAGGTGTGATGCGGGTGGATCCACCGTTCTACGTCTGCAGGGCCCGGCCGCGCGCGTGCCTCACGCAGCGATGGTCCCGACCGGAAACTAGGACGGGGCCACGGAGTGAGGGGCTACGTGACCAGTTAGGCTCCTGAGTCGCGATGCTCAGGGGTCCCCCTTGACGCTCAAACGGCCTTCGTACCTTGGCTCCGCTCGGGGAGAGACGCGCGATGAACTAGGCCCGGGGGGACCTGGCCGGGCGGCGTGCGTCTGGGTGTGACCCAGGCGCAGCCCCCGTGCCCAGCCCCCTCGCGCGGCACTCCCGAGGGGAGGCGTTACGATGAGGCTAGACACTGAGCTCTGGGCTCCCTGAGGTTGATGCGGCCCGGGGGCCACCCTCAGTTGTTTATCACCAGCACGGAGCATAGTGCTACCGTATGTGTACGGGCATAGCCGCTCCTCGGCAGTGTCGTCAGCCAGCACAGAGCATGGTGCTTCCACTGATACGTGGGAGGGGCCCCCCCTCCGGGAGGAGCCCCCGGGGCATATACAGCCCCGCCCTGACATGTGGCTGGCACAGTAGGGCCTGGCGAGGTGTATCTGGGCACCCGTGAGCCAGCACGGGACTCACGGGGCCCTACCTCTAGGCGGGTTGCGCCTGGCACTGGGCCTTATCTTGTGATGTGTCCCTGCAAATTTGGTTAGATGTCGGCACTCTACGTCCTCGGGTCCCGGCCCTCGAGCTGGTCTCAGCCGTCGCTGGTATGCCAGGTCGCGATGCCATGGACAAGGCCAGAGGGTGAGGGCTGGAGAGCCAGTAAGAGCCCGGAGTCGCGATGCTCAGGTGCCCCCCCTTTAACGTGCAAGTGGTCGGCATGGAGGAGAAGAGGTGCCATGGACCGGCGTCAAATAATCAAGCATGGTGGGTCTAATTCATGATCGGAAATAAACGCAAATGGGATACATGCCACTGGGCCTGGCCCGAGCGGCTTGGGGATCATGCAGCCTGAGGGGCGCCCCCAACAAGGTAAGCTAACAACATGGAATAAAGGGATACACGCCGCAGGGACGGACCCACGCGGCCTGGGAATAATGCAGCCCTGGGGGCGCTCCCAACTGGAAGTAAAACTCGAAAGATGTCACCTGATGACGTTGAGGACGAAGGGGTGTTGGTGTAGCAGGCTTGGGGGGATGCGGGAGCCGATCCTCACGAGCCCCCAGGCCCAGGGGCCTCGGGAGGCTCCAGAGGCACTGGCGGCTCCTCGCGGGCCATCTCCATCTCTGCCAGGGCTGCGGAACGTCTGGCCTCTTGTGCCTCCATGATGCCCCTCATGAGGCGCTGGTACGCGTCAGCCGCGTTCGGCAAGCCGTAAGGCATGCAAACGTAGCCGTGGGGTGGACCTCCGCAGCGCCCCACTCGCGAGGGCCAGAGGCGCTCCAGAGAGACGACTCGGTTGAGCCTTGGTATGTCGATGCAGACGCGCAGCCCACCATCCTCGCCTGGATGGGGGGCCACTGCTGGTAGGCGGCGGGCGCCTCTCATGACTCTTGACTCCTGTAGCTCCTGGATGGCCTTGCTGACAAACTCCTGTGGGTCTGGATCTCCTTGCCTTGCTCCTTATTGAGGGAAACATGCTTCAAAACACGCCTCCATGTGGTGCCCAAGTGCCTCCCTCGTGACCCTAGCTAGGTCGGTGGCCCTCCAGGGGAGAGCCCCCGAGCCCTGCCTGGGGAGGGCGCCGGGCGCGCTTTCCTATGCGATGGAAGGAGGCTCCCCTTGGGCAGGCGTGGGCCCTGAGGGGCCTGCCTCCTGAGGGGCCGGGCCGGACGATGTCTTCTTCTTCTTGGGGGCGGTCTCGGGAAGCCTCCTGCTTCCGCGATCCGAGTCTTCCAGTGATGCGGCCTGAAAGGCTCGTTCCAAGGAACACACCGCGTCCTTCTCTTCACAAGGCACCGTGATGACTCCGCCGCTTCCTGGCATCTTGAGGACGTTGTTGCCGTGGTGAGTCACGGCCATGAACTTGGCCAGCGCTGGGTACCCAAGGATGGCGTTGTACGATAGGCGAATGTGAGCGACGTCGAAGTCGATGAGTTCGGTGCGGTAGTTTTCGCCTGCCCCAAAGGTGATAGGGAGGCGGACCTACCCAATCGGGACCGTGGAGCCGTCAGTGATACCGGAGAAGGGCTTGGTTGGCTGAAGCTGGCTGTAGGGCACTTGGAGGTTGTTGAACGTCTCCACGGACAGGACGTTGAGCCCTGCCCCGCCATCGATGAGGGTCTTGGTGACCACCACGTTGCTGATGATTGGGGAACAAAGCATCGGGAGGACTCTGGCTGTTGCCGCACACTTGAGCTGATCTGCTGAGCTGAACGTGATGGCGCACGCCAACCACCTGAGAGGGCGTGTGGCTTTGAGTCTGGGGAGTACTGCGTTCACTTCACAGGCGAACTTCTTGAAGATGCACTGAGAGGCTAGGGCTTGAGCTCCGCCCAGGATGCAGGCGATCGCGCGCAGCTCCTGGAAGCCCCCAGCCTCCTCGTCCTGATGGTGGTCCTCGTTTCTTCTTGGCTGCGGCGGTAGCGGTGGGAGGCCTGATTTGCCTAGCGGGCGATCCTCGCGAGGCTGATCCCTCCAGTCTCCCTCGTGAGGCTGATCCCTCCATCCTCTCTCGCGAGGCGGGTCTTGCCAGCAATCCTTGCGAGGTTGGTCGCGCCACCCTTGGCACGGCCCACGGTCTTCCCAGCGTCCTGCGTTTCTTCCTCCTCCTCGACCGTAGCCCCGGTCACCGCGGTCGGGGCGACGGCTGATCCTTCCTTCACGCATGGCTCGGAGTTCTTGACATTCGTTGCTGTTGTGGGTGTGGAGGTCGTGGTACACGCAGTACCGGCTGCCCTTGGGAGGTTCGGGCTGATCTCTGCCCCGCTTGGTGTCTGGTTCTGCCGCGAGCACTGCAACCCCCTTGCGCTTCACATCCTTGGCCTTGAGCTTCTTCTCTTCTGGGTCTGCGGCAGGCAGCTCGAGGAGGGAGAGACGCCCCTCCTCAGCCCTGGCGCACTTGTTTGCCAATTTGAACAGCTCCAAGGAAGTGCACAGGTCTTCATGCATCGCCAGCTCCTCCATCATCTTGACATCGCGCACGCCGTCGGAGAAAGCTGAGATGATGGCCTCCTCAGTCACCTTGGGGATCTTGAGGCGTGCGTTGTTGAAGCGCTGGATGTACTTCTGCAGGGTTTCCCCGGGTTGTTGCTTGATGCGGCGCATGTCGCTCACGGCGGGTGGCCGGTCACGAGTACCTTGGAAGTTGGCGATGAAGCGGGTGCGCATCTCTTCCCAGGAGGAGATTGTGCTTGGAGCCAGGTTCAGGAGCCAGGTGCGGGCCCCGTCCTTGAGCGCCATGGGAAACCAGTTTGCCGTGACCTTCTTGTCTCCATTGGCAGCTTCGATGCCCAGCTCGTAGAGCTGGAGGAACTCCGCAGGGTCGGCCGTGCCATCGTAGCGAGGAGGCAGGTCCGGTTCGAACTTGCCGGGCCACGCGATGCTGCGTAGTTCAGTGGTGTAGGCGCGGTAGCCTGCTGTGGCCACGGGAGGCCTTGGGTGATGGGGAGCCTGGTCTTGCATGTCCCCACACGCTGGAGCAGGGGGATGGTCGCGACGTGCTGGAGCAGGGAGCGCCCGGGCAGCTTCTGGCGGGCGAGGGACTTCTTGGCAGCTCTGTTCTTGCTGCGCTGGCACCTGACGGAACGGGTTCCGCCCAGGGGCCATGCGCCTTGGAGCCATGGCATCTTCTTGAGGAGGAGGCGGCCGGGGCGCCGCCGGAGCCTCTTCGCCCGCGCGTGGCGGGGTGCGGTGCAGCGGAACAGATGGCGCGGAAGAGCCCCTTGCAGCGCGGACGAGCTCGGCGACGCGGCCGAGCCATTCCTCGTAGACGTCGTCGACGGGACGGTAGCGCAGGAGCTCGTTTGCCGCGATGAGTGCAGCCCGAGCCTCCATGGGCGCGCGGAGCACGAGGGACGAAGATCCAGCTGGGGCGAGCGAGGGAGTTGAGGTGCGGCCGTCTTGCCGCACGGACGGATGCTGGGACGATGCTTGCCGCTCGTCCCCCGCCGAGCCGGTGGCGGCGTTGACGGCAGGTGACGGGGAACGGCGTGGATGCCCGCCGACATGGGCCATCTGGGCGACGCGGGAAGCGAGTGCGGCCCGGCGCTCGGCGTGGGCCCGACGAGCGTCAGACATGGGCGTGACGGTCGGAGGAGAACGGGGCGGTGGAAGACGAATTCCGGCGCACCCCTACCTGGCGCGCCAAATGTCGGATTTTGGGTTCCGGCAGACCCTTGAGGTTCGAACACTGGGGTGCGCGCGGAGATTTCGCCTCCTACCTACCTGCATCCCTCCGCCATGCTTGGATCTAAAACTAAGGAAAGAACAACACAAGAGGCACAGGGTTTATACTGGTTCGGGCCACCATTGTGGTGTAATACCCTACTCCAGTGTGTGGTGTGTGGATTGCCTCTTGGGCTGATGATGATGAACATTACAAGGAAGAACAGCCTCGCGAGGGTCTGTTCTTGGCTGAGGCGATGAACTGCTGGGAGGAGTTCAGCCACCTTTCTCTCTCTCTCTCTCTCTCTCTCTCTCTCTGTTCTCCCTTGGCCGACCCTTCTAACGAGCCTCTTCCTTCCTACCTCTTTTTCGTCCTCCCTTCGTCTTCGTCTCCTCTCTCTCTGCTATGTGGGTGGCTGGTCCTATTTATAGAGGCCCTGGTCCTCTCCCCAAATATTGAGCGGGAAGGGAGCCAACAATGGCGGGCTAATTTGAAGGGGGACAGTAAGTATCAGCTATCCTGACAAAAGTAGTCTTCACCTACGCAAAGCTCTGGTGATGACGCCGTCTTGGGCTCCACGGTGACCTCGATCTCATAGTCCACCTGGTCTTGGTCTCGTTGCACCGAAATGGCAACCTTTGCCTGATGCCCCGATACTCCGCGGCTGCGCTTGCCCCCTTTGCACCAAAGAGGAAAGGAGGACGCTGCGCGGGCTGGCACCCGCCTGGCGCCCTGAGTTGTCACGGCTTGCGTCATGGGCACCTCGTGAGGTACCCCACCTTTATCTCTCCGCCTCCTCGTGAGCCAGCCTGACGAGGCCGTGCCTAAGGAAGCTTCGCGTCATCCGCCTCGCGAGGCTTGGCCCCTCGCGAGGGTCTTGGGTTTGTGTTGGTGAAGATGGGCCGTGCTGGGCCCCCCTTTGAGCCACGCCGCAGGCCGCAGGCAGGCAAGTCTGGGGACCCCCGTTCCCAGAACGCCGACAAACACCATGGCAATTCTACTGAAAACTGCGTCAGTCCGGGTTAGTTCCATTCAAATCATGCAAGTTAGAGTCCGAAACAAGGGCAAAAGTGTTTGGAAAAGTAGATACGACGGAGACGTATCAGTGATCAACAACGGTTTTAGCATTAGGTTCCATATTAATCTTGTGCTGACATAGAGTGGGACTAATTCCTTTTAAATCATCAAGAGTATATCCAATAGCAGCTCGGTGCTTCCTTAGAACTTTCAATAATCTTTCTTCTTCATGTTCTGAAAGGTTAGCACTAATAATAACATGATATATTTTCTTTTCATCAAGATAAGCATATTTCAAAGTGTCTGGCAATTGTTTTAATTCAAACACAGGATCACCTTTAGGTGGAGGAGGACCTCCTAGAGTTTCAATAGGCAAATTGTGTTTAAGTAGAGGACGTTGTTCAAAGAAAATCCTATCTATTTCATTTCTTTCATGCATATGTGAATCATTTTCATGTTCTAACAAATATTGTTCTAAAGGATCAGTATGTGGAACAACAATAGAAGCAAGACCAATTAATTCATCCTTACTAGGAAATTCTTTTTCATGATGATTTCTACTAAATTTGGAAAAATTAAACTCATGAGACTCATCACCAAAGCTAACACCAACAGTTTGTTCTTACAATCTATCTTAGCATTAACTGTGTTCAAGAATGGTCTACCAAAGATAATGGGACAAAAGTCATCTTGTTGGGAACCAAGAACAAGAAAATCAGTAGGGTATTTAATTTTCCCACACAAGACTTCAATATCTCTAACAATCCCTGATAACCCACAAGTATAGGGGATCGCAACAGTTTTTGAGGGTGGAGTATTCAACCCAAATTTATAGATTCGACACAAGGGGAGCCAAAGAATATTTGAAGGTATTAGCAGTTGAGTTGTCAATTCAACCACACCTGGAGATTAATTATCTGCAGCAAAGTGATCAGTAGCAAAGTAGTTTGATAGTTTTGATAATAGTGACAGCAGCCATGGTAACAGTGATAGCAGTAATTTTGTAGCAAGTGTAACAGTGATGATAGCAGTAGTGACTTAGCAAAAACAATATGGGAAAATTCATAGGCATTGGATCGGTGACTTGTTGGATGATATTCATCATCTGACAGTTATAACCTAGGGCGATACGGCACTAGCTCCAGTTGTCGATATAATGTAGGCATGTATTCCGTAAATAGTCACACGTGCTTTATTAAAAGAACTTGCATGACATCTTTTGTCCTACCCTCCCATGGCAGCGGGGTCCATATTGGAAACTAAGGGATATTAAGGCATCCTTTTAATGGAGAACTGGAACAAAGCATTAGCACATAGTGAATACATTAACTCCTCAAACTACGGTCATCACCCAGACTGGGCCTGGTTGTTGTCACTTCGAGGTTGCCGGATCATAACACGTAGTAGGTGACTATAACTTGTAAGATCGGATCTATAACATGGATATAATGATGATAACATAAACGGTTCAGATCTGAAATCATGCCACCCGGGCCCAAAGTGACAAGCATTAAGCATGGCAAAGTCATAGCAACATCAATTTAAGAACATAGTGGACACTAGGGATCAAGCCCTAATAAAACTAACATGATTACATGATGAATCTCATCCAACTCCTCACCGACCAACGATCCTACGAAGGAATTACTCACTCCCAGTGGGGCGCATCATGGAATTAGCGATGGAGAAGGGTTGGTGATGATGAAGAATGGAGATCTGCCCTCCCGAGGAAGAACAGGGCTTGGTGGCGACTCCGTTTCGTGGATCGCGATAATTCTTTCTCCCTGGTTTTTTTCTGGAAATATGTGATTATATATTATCAGGGGGTCGTCAGCGGGGCCACCAGGTGGGTACAACCACCTGGGCGCGCCAGGAGAGGGGCGCGCGCCCTGGTGGGTTGTGCCCACCCATGGGCCCCTCTCTGGTGGGTCTTGGCTCCAGAAATTCTTATTATTGATATAAAAAATCCTCACAAAGTTTCGTTCCATTTTGAGAAATTTTATTTCTGCACAAAAATAACACCATGGTAGTTCTGCTGAAAACATTGTCAGTCCGGGGTTAGTTTCATTCAAATCATGCAAATTAGAGTTTAAAACAAGAGGAAAAGCGTGAGAAAAAGTAGATACGTTGGAGACATATCAACTCCTCCAAGCTTAAACCTTTGCTTATCCTCAAGCAATTCATTTGATAAACTAAAAGTGAGAAAGAAAAACTTTTACGAACTCTTTTGCTCTTGTTTGCATAAATAAGCTTAAACAACACCCAGGTTTTCAGCCAACATTATAACTAACCATGTCAACAATAACTCTTAAAGATTATAATGACTCATATCAATGACACAACCAGCTAGCGAGCAATAATAAGATATCTCAAATGGCAACACGTTGTCAAAACAACCATGATATAATATGACAATAATGGTATCTCGCTAGCCCTTTCTGAGACCACAAAACATAAATGCAGAGCACCTCCGAAGTTCAAGCAGTGACTAAACATTGTAATTCATGGTAGAAAAGATCTAGTCATGATGCACCCAACATTAGCTACACACAATGCATAAATCATGACCACTGTGCTCTACTCAGTTTCTGGCGCTTGTTTTTTAGAAGGTAATGACACAACATAAAAGTAAATAGAAAGTCCCTTCTTAGAGGGAAGTAGTGATTTGCAGAGGTGCCAGAGCTTAATTTTTAAAATAGAGATAAATGATATTTTGAGACATGCACCCTTCTCATTCACTTCACGACCATTAGTTATCAACATCTTCCATGATAAGCACGCTAGTGGCGGTTCCCAAGCGGTAGAAGTAAAGGTTTTGACTCCATTGGGAGTTTTTTTAATTATTTCATAGATGAACTCTTTTCCATGTTTGCAGTTTGGGATTGGGCATCCCTATTACCGCCCATTTTCTCGTGCGATGACGAGTGAATAAACACTCGACCTGAGAATAAACCGCTTAGCATGGAAGATATCGACCACCTCCCGTCGTTCCATGAACGATCTAGCCACACAAAACGGATAATTTTTAGAAGTTTTTAGAGGTGGCACATGCAAATTTACTTAGGACACCAAGGTAATACCGCATATAGGTAGATATGGTGGACTCATCTGGAATAACTTTGGGTTCAAGGTTTTGATGTACAAGCAGAGTCCCCACTTAGTACAGGAGAAGGCTAGCAATTAAGATTGAGAAGCGGCCAGCTAGAGAGCAACAACGATCATAACCATGCATTATGCGTAAGTAACATTGGACACTAGCATGAGTAGGATATGAACACATGAACATAAACATTATAGAGGCTATGTTGGTTTTGATTCAACTACAGGCATGAACATGTACCAAGTCAAGCCACTTGAACATTTAGAGGAGGATACCATGTCATCATACTACATCACAATCATTTTAACGCTATGTAGATATCCAAGCTAAATCATTATTAACTCTTAGCTACTTATGCATGGCATGAGAAACTATAATCTCTAATTGTCACTACAAACATGTTTAATCATAATGGGATGAATCATGGACGCTAGGTTAAACATATTTACACAGACAAGACAAGTCGAGTTCATACCAGTTTCTCTTTGCCATGGCCAGTTCATCGAATGTCGTCATTATTGCCTTTCACTTGCATGACCGAATGATATGAAAATAATAATAGTGCAAGAGTGCCATGGACTAAGCTGGAATCTGCAAACATTTTATTCAACGGGAGAAGACATGGTAAAATGGGCTCTTTATTAGTTCAACAATTATTCATATGAGAGCCACTCAACATTTTCATCGTGGTCTTCTCCTCGGTACAACTCGAATAAAAGAAAAGAATTTCAGAGAAACACAATGATTTTTTTTTGGAGATTTTGGTTTTCTTCAACAAGCAAATAAAACAGAAAAGCAAAAACGAGAAAAACTATTTACACAGGAAAGCTCCTGTCGTGGTTTTAAGTTTGACAATAGAATGGGGGTAGGAATGTAGAGGCTAGATCTTAGCTATGGAGGAGTTGTACACGTGAGTTTTACAAGTTCAGGCCCTTCTCGGAGGAAGTAACAGCCCTACGTCTCGGAGCACGGAGGCGGTCGACTGGATTATATGCGTGTGTGTTACAGGGGGTGCGAACCTTTGTCCCTGAGGAGGGGGGTGGCTTATACAGAGTTCGCCAGACCCCTCCCGCCCTCAGTTACGAGGGTTTAAGGTACATAAAGACAAGGACGTTACTGGTAACACCTACAATAAAGATACATAATGACCATTAAAGCTATGACTTAATTCCCGACCGTTGTAGAGTGAAGTGGCTCTAGATCTTCTGGTAGTCGAGTGATTGCCCATACGGTCAAGTGTCTTCAAGACTGTCGAGTGGAACATAACTTCATGGCCGAGTGGATGATGATTTTTCTTCAAATGCTTCTGGTTCTTTTTAGAGATGTCCTTGGGGAGGGTATCTTGGACAGATCCATGACCCTACCCTAGGTACATAGCTTCATCATTAGCCCCCGAATGGATCAGGGCTTGAGTGAGGAAGGAGTTGAGAACACTTCCGACTCATTTTTCGTGCTATGAGTATATCTTGTTCTAGATCAATGAGCTGAGGTGATGACACCAACTTCTTTTTCAGTCGCCTTGATCCATTCTTAGTTTTTGTCGAGTGAACTTTTACTGAAGAGTTCTGAGTGATGATGTGGAGGATGTCTTCCGTCTGATAAGTTGTTCTGCTGTCCGCGGATTTCACGGGATTCGAATTTTGGGAAGCGCGCCGGACGGGGGAGGCCGCAGTTGTAACACCCACAATGCGGCAATATCTCCCACGTGTCGGAGCACGACTTAGAGGCATAACCGCATTGTAGGCATGTCGCAAGAGGGTTAATATTTACACATCCCATGTACTGTATAAGAAAGAGATACAGAGTTGGCTTACAATCGCCACTTCACACAATTCATGAATAAAGCATTACATCATCCAGATACAAACAAGGTCCGACTACAGAACCAAAATAAAAGAAGACTACCCCTAATACAAAAGATCCCCAATCGCCCGGACTAGGCTCCATCGAGCTCCTCCTTGAGCTCGGTTGCCTCACCTGCACGGTATCATCGGCACCTGCAACTAGTTTTGGAAGTAATCTGTGAGTCACGGGGACTCAGCAATCTCACACCCTTGCGATCAAGACTATGTAAGCTTATGGGTAGGGAAAGGGTATGAGGTGGAGCTGCAGCAAGCACTAGCATCTATGGTGGCTAACATACGCAAATGAGAGCGAGGAGAGAAGGCAAAGCACATTCAAGAATCTATGATCAATAAGTGATCCTAGACTACTTACGTTCAAGCATAACACGAGACCGTGTTCTCTTACCGGACTCCGCCGAAAAGAGACCATCACGGCTACACACGCGGTTGATGCATTTTAATTAAGTCAAGTGTCAAGTTCTTTACAACTGGACATTAACAAATTCCCATCTGCCCATAACCGCGGGCACGACTTTCGAAAGTTCAAAAACCCTGCAGGGGTGTCCCAACTTAGCCCATCACAAGCTCCCATGGTCAACGAAGGATATTCCTTCTCCCAGGAAGACTCGATCAGACTTGGAATCCCGGTTACAAGACATTTCGACAATGGTAAAAGAAGACCAGCAAAGCCGCCCGGATGTGACGACCAATCCCGATAGGAGCTGCACATATCTCGTTCTCAGGGCACACTGGATGAGCGCTCCGTACAGCTAAAACCAAACCTCGAGTTTCCCCGAGGGGGCGCTGCAAAGGACCCTAGCTTGGACCAACACTCAAAGGAGCACTGGCCCCGGGGGGATAAAATAAAGATGACCCTCGGGCTCCGGGAACCCAAGGGAATAAGGCTAGGTTGTTAGTGCAAATGTAAAACCAAGGTTGGGCCTTGCTGGAGGAGTTTTATTCAAGGCGAACTGTCAAGGGGTTCCCATTATAACCCAACCGCGTAAGGAACGCAAAATCAAGGAACATAACACCGGTATGACGGAAACTAGGGCGGCAAGAGTGGAACAAAACACCAGGCATAAGGCCGAGCCTTCCACCCTTTACCAAGTATATAGATGCATTAATTAAATAAGATATATTGTGATATCCCAACAATAATCATGTTCGAACAAGGAACAAACTCTAATCTTCACCTACAACTAACAACGCTATAAGAGGGGCTGAGCAAAGCGGTAACATAGCCAAACAACGGTTTGCTAGGAAAGGTGGGTTAGAGGTATGACATGGCAATATGGGAGGCATGATAAAGCATGTGGTAGGTATCGCAGCACATGCATAGCAATAGAGCGAGCAACTAGCAAGCAAAGATAGAAGTGATTTCGAGGGTATGGCCATCTTGCCTACAAAGTTCTCTGAGTTGACGTAAGCTTGACCCTCGTAAGCGTACTCAACGGGTTCCTTGATCATGTACTCGTCTCCCGTCTCTACCCAAAGCAAGAACACAAGCAAATGGAACCACGATCAACCACGGTGCAATGCGCAAGCAACATGATGCAAAACATGGCATGACAAGCGGGATGTGAAATGCAATGCATATGCATGCTTGGGAAAGGAAAGATTGAACCAGGCCTCAACTTGGAAAACCAAGAGTGCCGCTGGAAAGATGAGTTGATTTCGGTCTAAATCGATATAAAGATCACCGGAATCGGATGCATGGTTTGCAAATGGCAAGCAAAACAATAATGGCACAAATCTGCGATTAACAGCACGAGGCCATCTAAATGCAACAAGAAAAATAAGCTACTGCACTCTAACATAGCAACAAGGCACATGGCAGTGATCAACTCAAGATGGTTGACAAAAGATGAACACCGAGCTACGGCTAATTCACAAAATAGCAGGTTCAAACAAGCTTGGCAAAAGTGCAAAAGATATCAGGTTCACAGACTTAGTGAAATAACATGTCAGGATTTAACATCAGGAAGCAATGTTTATAGCAAGATAACAACATGCTACAGGAACATATCATGGCAAATCAAGGCATGGCATGAACCTACTCAAAGCATACAACAAAAGTCCTTTACTGACCATAAGCCAAAAAGGATCAGAAGGTATGATGGCACCCATGTAAACATAGCAAGTTTCGTTAACAGATTCAGACTTTGCAGAAAACTGGACATGGCATAAACAGAGTTACATAGGCATGTTTACGAGCTCGATGCACTCACCACAAGGCATTGCATGACAAACTAAGCATACACCCAGCAATAATACATGATCAAGTAGCTAACCATGACAAGAACAAACTCATAGCATGCATGGATCAACTACAACAACCTTGGGAAAATTGAATAACATGTAAACAATCTGCCAGGAATATTTTATAGCAAAACTAGAGCAAGATTGAGTCATGCTAGGGCACTCTATAATGGCAAACAAAGACATGGATGGATAGAGCATAACAATATCTCAAAATCATCCTTACTGAACATGCTCAAAAGAGGCATGGATCGCTCTGTAGCAACATGAATACATGGCATAAAAATAACAGCAGGAAAATGACTTGGTGAAATTCTAAGTCCCTAAAATCAGCAACATCACGAGAGCTACTTTGCATGCTTGTGCTAGTCACCACATTGATCACAAAAATACATGCATACACCCCTGTAAAGATGGCATGGCATATAACAAAACACATGTAGAGCTCATACTCATAGGAGGCACACATTAATCATGGCAAAAATGACAAATGTCCATAATCTGTTAAGAAACAGAAACTAACATTACATAGCAGTATTGCAACAGCATTTAGGGCATCAAGATGAACTCAAACAAGCATGGTGCAATGGAATTAAATGAAGAGGGCATCATGATGAACATTTCGATATCTCATGCATGCAAAACGGAGCAGTGAGCACAAAGTTATGACATGATGAACATGGGCACATGAATCTGGAATCTCAGGACTTGGTCCTTCTCAGAACGGAAAACTGAGATGAGCGCTAGGTACTATGTGATGCGCAGAGCGCGGGATAGCGAGCGGAGCTCACCTTGTGGCCCCTGGACATCTGGTGGAGCTGGGCTGGGCTGCGGGGAAGTGGGCCGGCGGCTGGGATGCGCTGAAGCTGGGGCCTATCGAGCGGATGCGGCCCACGCAAGCGACGCGAGCGGGACGAACCGCTCCTGCTCAAACCCGAGCACAGCCATGGCGGTGGCGGCGCTGTCGCCGGAGAGGGGCACCGGTGAGGCTCGCTTGGCAGGGACCGTCGGGAAGGTCGCGGGGCGCTGGGGCAACTGGATTCCCTCCAGATCCGTTCCGGCCGGATCCGGCGGCAACTCGCGGCGGGGCGGCGACAAGGGAGCTCCGGCGCTGGGCGGAGCAGCGGTCAGTGGTGGCAAGGAATGGTGCATGCGGCGGGGCGGCGGCCCAGCGCACGGCGGCGGAGACGCGACGAGGGTCGCCGGGCGCGGGTGGCGGCGCACAGATCCGGGCCCGGGCGGGCCTGCGATGGGCTTCCCCGGGCTGCACGGTGGAGGAGGGAGGCAGCGCCACATGGCGACGCGCTAGTGGAGGAGGGAGGCAGCGCCACATGGTGACGCGCTAGTGGAGGAGGGAGGCGGCGGTGACGATGTGGCGGCCGCCGATTGGCCAGAACGAGGTGGCGGCGGGGGTGGACGCGTCCGGTGCCGACGGACATGTCCGGCGGCGCGGAGGGAGTTGGATCTAGGGTTAGACCGCGGGAAATTTTCGGAGGGAGACACATATATATAGGTAGAGGGAGCTAGGAGAGTCCAAATGAGGTGTGGTTTTCGGCCACGCGATCGTGATCGAACGACCGAGACGATGGAGGGGGTTTGGATGGGTTTGGGCCACTTTGAGGGGGTGTTGCGCTGCAACACACACGAGGCATTTACGGTTCCTCGGTTAACCGTTGGAGTATCAAACGAAGTCCAAATGGCACGAAACTTGACAGGCGGTCTACCGGTAGTGTGCCAAGGCCGCTTGGCAAGTCTCGGTCCAATCCGAGAACGTTT
The DNA here is from genome assembly GCF_018294505.1 of Triticum aestivum. Lineage (NCBI taxonomy): Eukaryota > Viridiplantae > Streptophyta > Magnoliopsida > Poales > Poaceae > Triticum > Triticum aestivum. The sequence continues at coordinate 158,755,593 of NC_057809.1, forward strand.
AACACCCGCACACGAAAAGAGGCAAAAGGGGACACCGGAGGACATAGGAGCGTCGGATCGCAAAACGGACAACGGGGAAAATGCTCGGATGCATGAGACGAACATGTATGCAAATGAAATGCACATGATGACATTATATGAAATGCATGACATGCAAGCAAAATACAAGGCAACAACAGTGAATAATTGGAAGACACCTGGCGTAACGGTCTCGGGGCGTTACAACGGTAATCGGGATGGATTAGGCAGGTCGCCTAGATCCCCACGCCACCATTTTTGCCACGTATCGCGCACACGACTGTTGTGGGATTTGATAAGATCGTCCGGGCCTACAAGTCAGTCACTCGGAATTGTCCTTATAAAAGGCACCGGACCAGGCTTTTGAACAGTGCGCCCTCATTATCCTTCTTCTTCCTTAGATTTCTCCGCTGCGCCTGCTTCAGCTCTCGGCGTCGTAGCCCCGCTCGGACTCGATTCGCTGCCATGGGAAAGGAGAAGACAGTGGCGTTGGAGCGTGCAAAGAAGGCGACGATGAAGGCAAAAGGAAAGAGGACCAGCCGGGGTGGATCCTCGTTAAGGTCCGGCCTGCCGCCGGGCTGGATCTAGGGCGACTAGATCCGCTCGACGATCAGCCAAGACGGCATCAATGATCTGGTTGAGGGGGGACTGATCTCCCATGGATCGGCGCGGCTCCCGGGGAACGAGACCGAGCTGCGGCCGCGGGAGGGTGAGTGCTTTCTCCTCGCCACTCATGTCGACCGCGGGTTTTCTTTGCCTCCCCACCCTTTCTTTCGTGGTTTTTTGAACTTCTTCGGGGCTCAACTTCACCACTTTACTCCAAACACCATCGTGTACCTTGCTGCCTTCGTGTCCATGTGCGAGAGTTTCTTGGGTTGCCGACCGCACTAGGGTCTCTTCAAGCACATATTCACATGTCGCTCCCAGATGGTCAAAAAGGCCAACCCGAGTGACGAGAGGACGCACGTGATACAGATGTGCGGGGGCCTAGGAATTCAAATGAGGAACAAGAGCACCTTCCCAGCTATGATCCTTCCTGACCCGGTCCGGGGCTGGAAGTCGACCTGGTTTTACTGCAAGGACCAGCCGACCCCGGGCCAGTCGACTGGACTTCCCCCCTTTTCCTTGGCTCGAGTGGAGAAGCCCTCCTCCTTGAGGGTGATCCCGGAAGAGAAGGCGCATGTGAAGGTGTTGGTCGAGCGGGTCGTCCAACTTGTCCGCGACGGAGTGACTGGTATGGACCTGCTGGAGGTCTTTCTCAGTCGACGCATCCAACCACTCCAAGCCCGTGACCATCCGATGTGGATGTACTCTGGACTCGAGGACTCCACTCGGATCCACCCGGAGGACGTTAGTGAAGACACGATGGAGAAGTGGCTGAGAGGAATCACCGGTAACAAAGATAATCCCCGGGGGTCTATGAGGGTGATTCCATTCGACCATTTGCGCCAGCCGGAACAGGTATGATTCTGCATTGCCAAGTATCTTCTTGATTCACTATGTAACAGCTTGTTGATGGTCGACTATATTTCTTTTGTTCATTGTCTTTTCAGGCTCTTATTGATATGTTCTCGATGCCCAATGGAGTGCAGGAGCAAAATGTCGAGGAAGGGGCGAGCGGGGGCGAGAGTGGGGAGTGGCGCTCGGATGCAGAGGAGGACGAGGAGAGCGACAACTTGAGTGATGAAGAAGAAGTTGACTCACCGCCTCGCATAGAGAGAAGGTCCAAGCACGATCACAACCCGGCGAGCGCCCCTGACCTGACGGCCGCACCGACTGGGCCATCTTCGAAGCGCCCTCGGACATCTTCTCTGGTGCCGACTGAGAAGGTAACGAAACAACTCAAGACTACGCCGCCTCCCGCGCCGAAAGCATTGAAGGCCAGCTCCTCCAAACCACTGAAGGTTTTGCCCAGGATCGAAGTGACCATCCCCACCATCTCCGGGTAATCATCTGACCTGATCTTTTGGTCGACTCGAGCAACAGAACATAATAGACTGAATGTTGACATTTGCAGTGCTGCTACATCTGGAACTTCTTCCTACCAATACCGAGACGAGGAAATGGAAGACGTGGTTACCTCCAACCCAGGTAAAACTCTCATGGTCTTGTTCTTGATTATTTGGTCGATTAAATTCTGGCGATTCACTTGGGCTCGACTGATTTATTTGCAGTCCCACCCAACGTCATCGATCTTCCAGATGATGATGAAGATGTGACCCCTAGGCCCAGAAAGAACAAAAAAGTAGCATCTGGCAAGACGTCTCAGCAGGGACCGATGACAACACCAACCGTCCAGCAATCTGAAGACGCAGGTCGGGCCTCCGTAACTTTCATTGTCCCATTGTCGAGTGAGCGCCCTGCGCCGTCGATTGTACCGGTGTTTCCTTCAATCGTCCAACCTCATGCTTCGGAGCTCCAAGCTGCCGCACCTGGGTCGTCTGCCCCCTTCTTCACCAACTACCATGTTTCGGAAAACCAGTCGGATGTGGCTGCGGAGGCCATCCGTCAGGCTAATGTGATGATGGAGCGGATGAATACGGTGCACGAGAACAGCCAGGCTGCTTACGATGCCAGCGCAGCTCTTCGGGCCAATGTCCAGGTAAGTAGACTTTCGACTGACCTTGTTCTATTAGGATATGCTACCTAAAATATTTTCTGCGTCGAATCTGTACACCCACTGGGTGTTTTGTTGTCTATAGCACTTGCGCTCTTCCACTCAGCCTGGGCAAGTGGGATCTGAACTGGTGGGGCCACGCTAAGTGCACCCACTGCGTGTAGTCCCCGAGACCATAGTCGACTGCGGGCAGTCGACTGGGGTCTGAGTCCTTTTCCCTTTCCTTTCTTCCACTCGACCCAGGCGGACCGTCCGAATGGGATCTGAACCAGTGGGGGCACGCCAAATGCACCCACTGGGTGTAGTCCCCGAGACCGCGGTCGACTACTGGCAGTCGACCAGGGTCTGAATAGTTCTTATTTATATATATATATATATATATATATATATATATATATATATATATATATCGACCCGGGCGGACCGGTCGAGCGGGGTCTGAACCAGTGGGGGCACGCCAAGTGGACCCGCTGGGTGTAGTCCCCGAGACCGCAGTCGACTGCGGGCGGTCGACTGGGGTCTGAGTAAACTTTTACGTTTTATTTACTCGAAAGTAAATAATCTTTGATCTTGTCAATTGACACGTCTTTTACCTTCTACAGAAATCTTGTACTCTCATTTCTAAGTTTGCCGAATTTGAGGAGAAGCAAAGGCAACTCAACCTCGACTTGGAGCTAGCCCAACAAAAGTTGAAGAAAGCTCAAGATGAAGCTGCTGGTATGGAAGGTAACTGCATGTCGACTGTTCACGTGGATCGTCTTTTAAGATATTTCTTCGATCTCTTGTTTGATCTGATTGCTTCTTTCGCAGAGAAAATGAGGTTGGCTTTGGAGAAGAAGAACTTGGACCTTGCTGCTGCGCAGAAGGAAGCTCAAGATAAGACTGCCCTTGCAGACCAGAAGCTGGCTTCGGTTAGAGCATTGGAAGGAGAATATCCAAGCTGAAGTCCTCTCTCAATGAGTCCAACCGAGAGGTAACTCGTCTGAAGAAGGATAAGATTGCTCTGAATGAGAAGCTAGAGTCCGCAGTCCGTAAGAGAAATGACACGGAAGCCTATCTGAGAACTCTTGCCAAGAAGCTCTATCTTATGCTGGAAGGTACTCCTTTTAATCCGACTGCTTTACTGCTTGCAAGTTAATCTTGTCCAGTCGACTCACTAACTCTTTGACTGCAGAATTCTGCCAAAACTTTGACGAGGAAACTGGAAGGATCAAGACGGGTTTAGACCCTATCGTTTCTCCGGTCGGCGACGAGGCTGCCATGAATGTGCTTCGACTGGAATCCCGCGTCACTAGCGTCACAAGTTACATCGCTTGTTTGAAGGTGGCAGTTTCACGGATCGACTCATCACTCTGGCGAGGGGCGACGCTTCAAAATGACCTCGAATCTCTGATGACTCGGCTCAACGAGATTCCTGGTCGAGTGCAAGAGTGGAAGAAGTCCTCTGCCCGGTGTGGTCCTGATGTGGCGTTGTCCTTGGTAAGGGTCCACTGCAAGGAAGCTCGTGAAGACAAGCTGGCGGCGATCAAGGTCGCCAACACCAAAAGGCACGACTTCCAGCCCTTTATGGAGACTTTCATCGCTGCTGCCACTCGGATCGCAGATGGAATCAACTTGGAGAATTCGTCGATCCTTCCAGCCCTCCTCCTGACGAGTGAACAAACTATGAGATTTAAAACTGTCTTAGATTTGCCTCGGAATGCCGAGTGGTTGCTGTAACCATTAAACTCCTTCGGGCCTGATGCTTGAATACTTTTGATTTGTCGCTTGGAACTTTAGGATTTATCCAAACTGCTTTTGAGTATACTTGCAATTGCTTTTGGAATCTGCTCCCTATTTGGAATGACCTTCGTGTTTGAGATGTAGCCTTGAAATGGAGACTTCAATCGAACTGCGTCTTGTCGTCCTTGCAGACAAGGATGGAGCACACGTTGTATCTGTGGTGTAGCTTGAAGGAGAAGGTTGTAGTCGACCTGTGCCTCATCGTCCTTGCGGACAAGGATGGAGCGTACGTTGTATTTGTGGCGTAGCTCGAAGGAGAAGGTTGAAGTCGACTTGCGCCTCGTTGTCCTTGCGGACAAGGATGGAGCGCACGTTGTATTTGTGGCATAGCTCAGAGAAGAGGGCCACGGTCAACCTGCACCTCGTCGTCTTTGCGGGTAAGGATGGAGCGCACGTTGTATTTGTGGCGTAGCTCGGAGAAGAGGGACGCGGTCGACCTGCACCTCGTCGCCCTTGCGGGTAGGGATGGAGTGTACATTGTACTTGTGGTGCAGCTCCAAAGGAGAAGGTTGTAGTCAACCTGCACCTCGTCGTCCTTGCAGGTGAGAGCTGGACTATAGCTAAGCCTCCGAGTGGGAGGATTGCTCACCACTCGGTAGAATTTACTAACTTAGGCGAGTACTGGACTGCAGCTAAGCCCCTGATTGGGAGGATTGCTCACCACTCGGTAGGATTTTACAAACTTAGGCGAGTACTGGACTGCAGCTAAGCCCCCGAGTGGGAGGATTGCTCACCACTCGGTAGGATTTTACAAACTTAGGCAAGTACTCGACTGCAGCTAAGCCCCCGAGTGGGAAGATTGCTCACCACTCGGTAGGATTTTACAAACTTAGGCGAGTACTAGACTGCAGCTAAGCCCCCGAGTGGGAGGATTGCTCACCACTCGGTAGGATTTTACAAACTTAGG